>NC_092258.1:7062500-7305000 GCF_036320965.1 Panulirus ornatus
TACCTCCCTAACAACCCCATCCATAAACAAATTAAACAACCATGGAGACATCACACACCCCTGCCGCAAACCTACATTCACTGAGAACCAATCACTTTCCTCTCTTCCTACACGTACACATGCCCTACATCCTCGATAAAAACTTTTCACTGCTTCTAACAACTTGCCTCCCACACCATATATATATATATATATATATATATATATATATATATATATATATATATATATATATATATATATAGGTATGTGGAAAGGGAGCTGTGGTTTAGGTCCATTACACATGACAGCTAGAGACTGAGTGTGAATGATTGTGGCCTTTGTTGTCTTTTACTAGCTCTACCTCGCAGGGGGTTGCTGTTTTTCATGTGTGGCTGGGTGGTGACAGAAGTGGATGAAGGCAGGAAGTATGAATATGTACATGTGTATATATGTATATGTCTGTGTATGTATATGTATGTATATGTTGAAATGTATAGGTATGTTTATGTGTGTGGTGGAAATACTGCTGCTCGCACTCAAAACAAGGAAGGAAGGCTTTTTAATCAACTATCAAGGCACTACGGTAATGTGTATATATCTCAACCATGTAATGTAAATGAATATGATGTAAACTATTTACCATAATACCCTGAGAACTGAACCTTGCTCAATCTGTGTGGCAGCTAGGTAGCCTAATCCTCAGGCCATGATGAGCTATGGTCTAGGATTCGATTCTTGGGGTGTAGAGGTACAGTGAGCACTCTAAGATGAAAGGAACTTGTACACTATCACTGCTAGAGCTTACCTTAATACAGAATGGCTAGAGAGAATATTGTACATGATACACCAACTAGAAGAGGGAACCAGATAATGCTCAAGTTTAAATATGTGGTAAACAAGGTCATTAAAAGAGCAGAAGTGAGACAACACATGAAGAGAAGATGTAATCATGGAAACCACATAAACCTCAATATCTATAGTAATGTAAAGTAGAAAATGGGAGTTCAATAGCCAGGAACCAGGACTTGTAGTAAGAGGTTCTGTGAAATTTACAATGGAGTGGATACATGGTTACTTCAAGCCTCAAATATAAGGGAATGGTATGAAACAGGAAAGAATGGTTTAAAAAAAAATTCAAAAAGCAAAGGAGCCTCGTGTTCAGTGGCAAAAATGTAGATGGCACTCCTACATGAATATATTTGCAGATGGAGCAAAGGTTACGAGGGAAGTGAAATGTAAAGGAGCATTGCATCAGCTTAAAAGGGGCCCTAAACAGACTTCAAAGTTGGTTTGCTACAAAGTGGATAAAATTGAACTCAAGTAATTGTAAAGTTATGAGGATGGAACAAAGACTGAATGTAGAATGGCAAAAGTTGAGAGCAATTGAAGCTAAGAGAGTGAGAGAGGAATACAAGGTATTTAGGTGTAGTGCTGACTTGTGTAAAATAAGTGCATTGCATTTAGAAGGTAAGAGGTGGCCATGTGAGAAATAGTAGTAAGAAGTAGGATGATGAAATCTGAAATTAAGTTGCTTGTGAAAAAGAAAACAGAGGAGCATAGGCATTACTCTGGGGAAGGAGCGTGAATGATTGGGACATTTACGAGAGAAAGCAGCATGAAGTCAAGAGGAAGGTGTAGGAGATAAAGAGTACAGCAACAGGGTTGAGTTATGCAAGTATCAGCAAATTTCAAGGAGAATAAAAATGTATTATGCAAGGAAGTTTATAAATTTAGAAAAAGAAGAGAACACAAGAAAGGGCAAATGGCAAAGTGGTAACAGACAAACATGAGGTGAAGAAGAGACAGAATGAGTACTTTGAAGGAATGGTGAATGTGTTTGAAGACAGAGGTGTTCATGTTGGGGAGGTATGCTAAATGAAAGAGTAGTGGCAAGCAATTTGGTGAAGAAAGAAGAGGTAGTTATAGCCTTGAATAAGATAAATATATGATAATCATCTGGCTTGGATCGTATAGCAGTTAAATTTCTTTGGAAAGGGGTGATTCTGTTGTTGACAGGCTATCTATGATTTTCACTGCAAGTACGAATAATGGTGGGGTGCCTGGAGATTGGGAGAATACATTTATAACAACACTGTATAAAGGTTATGGTGACAAAGGTGAGTGCTCAAACTACATAGGTATATGTTTGTCGAGTGTACCTGATATGTTGTACAGGAGAGTGATGATTGAGAGGGTGGTGGTATGTGGAGTAACAATGTGGTGTCATGAGTGGCAGAGGATGAGTGGATCAGGTGCTTGCTTTAAAGAATGTCTGTGAGAAACACTTAGAGAAACAAAAGTTGTATGGGTATTTGTTGATTTGGAGAAAGCATACAATAGGGTTAACAGAGATGTTTTGTGGAAGTGTTACAAATATATGGTGTGGGAGGAAAGCTATTGGAAGTACTAGGGAATTTTTATGAAGAGAGAAAGGTATGTGTGAATAAGTAATAGAGCCATTTTTATAGAGTAAGACATGAGTGAGTAGGTGAAAAGGAGAGTGAGTGGTTCCAGGTGAGAGTAGGTCTGTGAAGTGGGTGTGTGATGTCATCATGGCTGTTTAATCTCTTTATGTATGGGGTGGTGATGGAAGTAAATGCAAGGTCTTTGAGAAAGAAGTATTTAAGTATGCAGTCTCTTGTGGGTGGGGGTGCCTGAGAGGTGAGCCAGTTGCTGTTTGCCAATGGCACAGTACTATTGGGAAGTTTGAAACAGAAAATTTAGAAGCTAGTACTTGAACTTAGGAAAGTGTGTGAAAGGAGAAAGTTGAAATTAAATGAGAATAAAAGCAAGGCTATTAAATTCAGCTGTGGAGAAAGACAGGTTAGTTGGGGAGTGAGTTTAAAGGGCGAAAAATAGGAGAAAGTAAGCGTTTTAGATACTGGGAGTGGACATGGCTGCGAACTATGGGAGCTGAAGTGGAGGAGGGGGTGAAGATCCTGGGAGCATTAGGAATGTGTTTTAAGAAAGGTCACTATTTGGGAGGGAGAAGATGTGCAAGTCTGAGGGTAAAGTAGACCCAGATAGTGAGTGAGAGTGAGTGAAGAGAGGTTGACAAAAAGGATATATGTGTCAGAAATGAAAGGGGCTGTGAGCAGAGGGACACCGAGTTGGAAATGGAAGGATGGATTGAATAAGGCTCTGAGTGCTTGGGGCCTGAATAGATTTGCAAGAGGGTGTAAAGTGTGCATGGGATAGAGTGAACAGTGCCATGGGGAAACAAGGGGCAACATGCTGTCATTGGTCTGAAAAGGGTAGATGAAGTGGCTGGTGATAACAATGGAAAGGTATGTGAAGCCTGGTTGTGGATGGGGGCTGTGGTTTTGATGCATTACACATGATAGCTCGAGAATGGATGTGAGTGAATGAGGCTGAGGCCATTTCTTTTGTTTCTCATGCTTCACTGCTAACATGGAAAATGGTGAGCAAGTATGAAAGAAAAATGAAGGAAATGTAAATATTTTCCCTTTTATACTTACTTTTCTGTAATTATCTCTCCTGCCATTGTGTGATAGCATCACAAACAAAATGCCTCACACACTATTTCAGTTTAACTTCACTGCTTTAAATGCCCTAATCCAACACTGCAACAAGAAGTTGCCCCTGATATACCACATCAATCCAGTTCAATCTATTCCCTGCACAACTCTCATCCACCTGAATGTTCAGGCCTAATCACATTCAATTCATCCTTCCATCTTATTCTTGGTCTTCCTATCTGACAAAGTAAACTTTGGAGAATTATCAGAAAAAGTGACAAGACGAAACATTGACCCTCAAACATCCAAGCAATTTTCTCCCTTCCCTAAAGATCTGAGATTTTTGCATCCTTACAGAAAGAGATATAAACAGCATAAAAATAAACTCAGCCTTGTAATATCCATGGAGGGCCACTGCTTCACTGCCAAGAGAGATAAGAGTGGACAGTGCTGCTTTCATGTATGTCATACAATTTATCTTCTCTATCTCACATTAATGACTGAATGATTGTCATTTTGCTTTTATTCCTCTATAAACACACTAATCAGTAACTTGTATCAACAGAATATAAACTTGTAATTCAAATATACCACTAGAAATTGGCAAATGTGGCAACACTGATGCAAACTGCTCATTCACCTCCCAGACTGAGTCCACAGGCTTAAAAAGTGGTTGTCCTGTGGAAGCATTCAGCACCCATACATGCTCTACCCCTACCTAGAATGTAACCTTGAAATTGTACTGGGAAATCTCAAAGCAAATCCTTTTCATTGCTGCAGTTGATCACATGGTGAAGATCATCATTTGTGAATATTAAAGGGTGAAAGAAAATCTAGGAAAATGAGTTAAATTTTCAATCAAAAAAAAAATTCAGGGTGGATGCAAACAGAGACATGCTAGATGAAGTGAGTGTTCACGGGCTCCACAAGGAGCAGTTCTGTAATAGCTTCAATAAATGTTGTAATCATGAGATCAGACACAGACAGGGATGTAAGAGAGAATACAATCAGGTGTTTTGCAGAAGACATGAGAGTATGGTAAAACAGTGCTCATGAAGACCAAGAAAACTTACAAAGACCTGGACAACATATACAAATGACAGCCTAATGAATTTAATGAGAACCTGAAAGAATGTCATGAAACAATCAGCCATATATAAGCACCTTCATATGAGGGTCCTACAAAGAAAGAAATTGAGATGAGAAAATGTCATATATTTTGGTTACTAATAATCAAAAACAAATTCAAATAATACATCAAAAAATAATTTCAAGCCAAATGATGGGCAGTGTGATAATGACTCACAACGAGACAAGAGCTAATGAAGGATGTGTTCAATGTAAGAAGTAAAATTGGATACTGCTCTGTTGTACAGTCACCAGCCAAGCAAACAGAAATAAACTAACTAGAATAAATACAGAAACACTTTACAAACAAAACTGAAGGTCTGGAGCAAATGAGTGTAGACAGGTGGCTGGAACAATTTGAACTCTATGGTCTAAAAATAAGAGACAGAGATAGAGAATGATATATGCAAAACAGCAAACCGAAAGCATAAAAAGCAATGTTTTAAACTTGAAAGTGCCTAAGCAAGGAAGATACATACTCATAAGATTAAGAGTAACAGTAACTTACTAAAAAGACATCAGATGAAAATTAATGAATGTCCTTCAGAAAACTTGAAGGTATTCAAGAAAATGCCTTGGAGAACTATGAAACATACACAGAATGTCTACATAAATATTCGAAAGAAGATTAGACTTATGGTTGGAGTGAATACTGGATGATTCTTGAATAGATAACTATGGTAGTGGAGTGAGTCCAGAATATATGCTTACTACCACACCTTTCTCTTACATTGTCATCCCTTACACCTGGAATACTTAAACTAAAACCCACCAAAGATTTTCATGTAACTCACAAAGATGATGAGGCAAATCAATAAAACCCATGGTTATCCTGAAGTATCTCACCGTTCATAATAAACAGTGTTATCAAAAACTGAACAACTGTGTAAATCTTTTTCAGTTGAGAACTAGACAATGTTTTTTTTACTGAAATTTGTCTGATTTATGAAACGCATTAAATATGAATGACTAAATCTCCATAGCATCCCTATGAAACTATACTTCCCAGTTAAGACATGTCTAGTGCTACATGCATACAGATCCAGTGAGCTGCACCTACTGGATGCCTACTCTTAATGTGTGCATAAATATAATTTTAATTGAGAGTTAAGTTTGAATGGAGAAAAACTGGAGGAAGTAAAGTGTTTTAGATATCTGGGAGTGGATCTGGCAGCAGATGGAACCATGGAAGCGGAAGTGAATCATAGGGTGGGGGAGGGGGCGAAAATCCTGGGAGCCTTGAAGAATGTGTGGAAGTCGAGAACATTATCTCGGAAAGCAAAAATGGGTATGTTTGAAGGAATAGTGGTTCCAACAATGTTGTATGGTTGTGAGGTGTGGGCTATGGATAGAGTTGTGCACAGGAGGGTGGATGTGCTGGAAATGAGATGTTTGAGGACAATATGTGGTGTGAGGTGGTTTGATAGAGTAAGTAATGTAAGGGTAAGAGAGATGTGTGGAAATAAAAAGAGCATGGTTGAGAGAGCAGAAGAGGGTGTTTTGAAATGGTTTGGGCACATGGAGAGAATGAGTGAGGAAAGACTGACCAAGAGGGTATGTGTCGGAGGTGGAGGGAACGAGGAGAAGTGGGAGACCAAATTGGAGGTGGAAAGATGGAGTGAAAAAGATTTTGACTGATCGGGGCCTGAACATGCAGGAGGGTGAAAGGCGGGCAAGGAATAGAGTGAATTGGATCAATGTGCTGTCAATGGATTGAATCAGGGCATGTGAAGTGTTTGGGGTAAACCATGGAAAATTCTGTGGGGCCTGGATGTGGAAAGGGAGCTGGGGTTTCAGGCATTATTACATGACAGCTAGAGACTGAGTGTGAATGAATGGGGCCTTTGTTGTCTTTTCCTAGCGCTACCTCGCACACATGAGGGGGGAGGGGGATGTTATTCCATGTGTGGTGAGGTGGCGATGGGAATAAATAAAGGCAGACAGTATGAATTATGTACATGTGTATATATGTATATGTCTGTGTGTGTATATACATGTGTACAGTAAGATGTATAGGTGTGTATATTTGCTTGTGTGGACGTGTATGTATATACATGTGTATGGGGGTGGGTTGGGCCATTTCTTTCGTCTGTTTCCTTGCGCTACCTCGCAAACGTGGGAGACAGTGACAAAGCAAAATAAAAAAAATAAAATAATTTAACTTTTCCATGCATTCAACTAATAAAAGATGGTGTCCAAGTATGAATTTATGGTTTCACAAACAGAATTAGTATAGGGGAAGAAAATATAGCAATAATCAAAGTTTGGAGATGCAAATCTAGAGATCAAGGTACAAAGCATTACTTATGACTCAACTAGCAGAAATTGGTACACTGTATTGGCAACATAGTTCAAAAATTAAAATCACCAAGCATGAGTGCATACGATCCCAAGTTCATAATATTTGTGGTGAAGGATAGTAATAGGCTGACACTCACGATTATGAATTATGTACCCTTAACAAGCGGCTAATTATCACATTCATCAATATTAAAAAAATCTCACTATTTGTGTGCTTTCATTGCAAACTTTTACATTACAATTTTCATGCACTTCCACATTATTGAAAATTACATCAATGTCATTATTCAAAAAGGGGAAAGTAGACAGATAATGATAAGTGCTTAAAGAACATTGGACAACTTTCGTTTTTTCTTTGTTTTTTGCAGTAACAAAAAGAATAACTTAAAGCCTTATATTCGAAATAATCATTACTGCATGCAAAGAGTTACTCAAAATACATTACGAAATATGAAGAAGTATGGGCCATTGGATGGAAACTTATGATTGGAACACCTTGAGGAATTAAAAAGCTGTTTGATGAGCCAGCAAAGCCTCTTTAATAAGCTTCATGAGAAAACACAGCAGCCATTAAAGCAGCTACCTTGTTGCAAAACATGTCGCTGATGGAGGAAAGCCATGAATCTTAAGTGCATTTGTAAAGAACATACCAGTATGCTAAAGACAGCCATGTATGTATGTCCCAAAAAAGTATATAATATTGCCCATATCAAGTTTATCTGCAAGTATAACAACTAACTGGGTTGAAGATTTTGGGGCAAATATATTCCCCCCCCCCCCCCCCCCAAGTATACAGCCTTCTCATGCTGTATGAGAGCAAGAATATGTTAGTACAACACAAGTGCCCATTTTATTTGTGGGGTGTATGAAAATTTTGAGATACTGATGTAACATTAATGCTTGAGAGAATAACCTTTTGGTTCACTACCAATTTTTTGCCTTTGCTATGAAATCTGTCATTGCTAATGAGTTACATTCAAATATATGGGGTTTAATTAACATCGAATCAAAAATTATCCTCCGACACAGGCAGAATATGGTGATGTTTTATAACATAGTAAAGTATTCTGGTCAAACCACCATTCAGATCGTTTTTCAGCCCCATAAAGAAATTTATGCATGAAAAATCATAACCAAGGCTTGACAAAGGGAAAGCTCACTGAGTATTTGACCAATGCATATGGCTAGTTTTTTCATGTAGTCATTTAGAGCTAGACAGCAACTTTCCAGACAACATTTAAGGGAAGATAATCTCTCACAATTACCCTTCGTCAAAATCCTGTCACATGTGAATATGAGGAAAGGTTTCATGATTTGCTAAATGATGTAAAGTTTATGACAATTTCAGAACCCTTCTGTAATGAAAGCAGAAGAGGCTGATGAAAGGATTCAGCTTGAACTAATAGATTTTCAGACAAGTGATGCACTGAGACAGATAGAAGTGAATGTTACTAAACTTTATTAAGATTTACAATTACAAGAGTGTCCCCCCCCCCCAAAAAAAAAAGGAAGGGAGTAAATATTCCAATACTGCACAATAGTAATGGGTTATGGGTGTGAGCAAACATTTTCAACCACAAAGTATATGAAACTGAAATTGTCATCAAGATCAACAGCAACAACAGTTGCAAGATATGCCTAGAACTGGTGTCAAATGTTTTGAACTAAGGGCTATCAACAAAGCCAAGAAGAAACAGCTTCATCTATCTCATTTGAAATTAGCTGACAAAATCTAATGCCTTTTGTTTTCTATATTATCTACCTTAACAAACACATTCCTGAATAGAGACTTGCAAACATAAAAGTCAATGTGAAATGGATACATCAGTACCAATAAATTTACTATTTAATATTTCAAACTTCAAAATATATCCATGAAAAATTACTTAGACAATTTCTCTTTTGGATCACTCATTGACTTCTTGAAATTTTGTATGTAGCCCTCTTCATGAAAAATTTGGGGACCCCTGCTTCAAATAATCAATCTCCCTCACACGACATCCTGTCCTGGGCATCTTATTTATAACATATCCATTCTCTTCCTTCTTTCACGTACAAACCCCAAGACCACTGGGACTACTACACTTTCAATCATAGTCATCTTAGCCCTGACAGACATTAAACTCTCCTTCCACAAGCCCCTTAATGCAACAAGGACTTTAACCCCTTCTTCCATCCTATGACTTACTTCAGCCCCCATGGTTCCATCAGCTAACATATCCACACCCAGATACCTAAACCACTCCACATCTATGTCCTCCCCATTCAATCTTACACTCACACCATTCATGTCCTCCCCATTCAATCTTACACTCACACCATCCACTCTCATCCCCCTGCTAAACCTCATGACATTACTTTTGTTCACATATACTCTTAAATTTTACCTGTACACACTACCAAATGAACCACTGGTTCCTGGACTTTCACTGGTAAGTCAGTCACCAAAGCCATATCATCTGGAAACCACAACTTAATGGCCTCCCATATCCTTCAACTGTAGCATAAAGCAGCTTTACTCCTTGCTCTTACAATCTTGCAATCCACGTGCTCAAAACCCTTTCCATACACAACCAAGCAGTGATATTACTCTTGAAGTGTACCCACCTCCACAGGAAACAATTCAACCTCATCCCTTCCTACTTGCAAATATGCCTTACTCTCCTATCAGTACACTTCCATGTATAAATTAACTTCCCATTTACCTCATATACTCACAGCACCCTCCGAAAGACCTCTCAACAACCCTGTCATACACCTTCTTCAGATCCAAAAATGCCATGGGTAATTCATTCTCTTAACTACTTCTGAGCAAACACCTGGTCCACACATCATTTACTTCTCCTTAATCCATAATGCTCCTCACCATTCAGACTGCAGAGCATCATCCTCTCAATCACAACTCACTCATATACCTTAACAGGTACACTTAACAGGCTCATATTTCTGTAATTCAGGCATTCACTTTTGTTCCCTCTGCTTTTATAATATGGCACTACACATGCATTCTTCTGGTTCTCAGGCACTCATTCTGGAGTACCCAAACTACCATCATCTGTCTTAGGAAACTCAATTGCAATCCCATCCATTTCTACCAATTTGTCATAGTCTTGCACAAGGATTTCACTACCTCCTTTCTTTTCACCATCCCAATCACCAAGACTCCCTATCTCTGTATGCCCCTTTACCCCAAGCACAACACATCCATCACTCTATAATTTACATAAAACATCAAAAACATCTTTAAATTTCCCACATCTCATTTTCATCTTTACCTTGCTACTACTTTACCACTGGTGAATACCATGTTTCACAATTTGCAATTTGTCTTATACCTAACTGCATCTACTGCCTGAGAAAGAGGAACATACAAATTTCCAACCCTGATACACTGAAACCAAAGCCTATTATCCAAAACTAATGCCTCCAGACTACTCCATGGTTTGTCATGACTATTTCATACACCTTGGTTCAGACTAATGACCACATGTTATCCCACACTGATCTAATACATTTTATCCCATGTACACCTTTCTCCTTCCTAAAAGTTCAAACCTTGATACCCGAAATCCTCCTTTACTTTATCCTTCCATATTCTTCTCAATCTCTCCCTCCCCTTTACTCCAATTCTGACAAAAAAGATCTGTAGTAAATGCTTTCTACACACTGCCTTTCAATAAGTCTGAACCATTTCAGCATACCCTAGTCAGCCCTCTCACTTAGACTCTACTTACTACTGCATCATTCTTTTGGTCACTCCTCACACGATCAACCCACCTAACATTACAAATAATTTTTTCATATAATGACTGATATGACAAGCAAAAACACGCCCCAATCAAAAACAACCTCAGATGAAAGGAAATACGGGATAGAAACAGCACACAAGCATGTGCCTCAGTCCCAGTCTTAGTGGTAGGGACTCAGGCTGACAATTCATGTGAGTAGTGGCTAAAATAATACCAGTGAAACAAAAAGAGAGCGAGAGAACAGTAACATTTCAGTGTAAAGAAATGAAAGGTAGAAGAAAGGTGAAGCCAAGGAAATTGATAAAATGGAGGCTTTTTGATTCCACTCTCATTAACACAGAGGTGAAGGAAGAGCAGTACCCCATACAAGGGTGAATAAAACCTCTGTAGATATGAAATACCTGCTCACAAGAAAAATAACTTTAGCATCTATAAAACAACCTCAGCCTCTGGGAATAAGAATATAAGATTGTGATTATAGGATTCCCAGGACAGTAGAGAATATGGTTATGTCCAGTATACCTATGTTATTACAGGGTTGAATTCTGGTTCTTGTGAAAGGAAAATTGATAACTCTTTGAAAAGGATAGAGAAACTGAATTTTTGTTAAATTCAAAACAATGACGTAACTGCCTTTTCCAACTGCTTCCCATTTTTAACCGTGAGAGGAATATGGTAACTAAAAGAAAGAGATGTATCAAGAGGAGGAAGGGAAGGGAATGTGAACTGAAGTGTGTAAAGTGAATCATCAGTATGAGAATGAAAAGGGTTAGAAGTTGAAGCGGGAAGATCATTTATCGAAAGAAAAAGGGAAGTAGGTAATAGGACAGAACCTTGAGGAACACCACTGTTGATACGATGAGAGGGGGGACAATGCCCCATCAATGACAATGAGAACGAAACAGCTTGAGAGGAAGCTATGCATTAGGGTAAAGAATGAAAAAACTAGAAAATGAAGTTCAGAAAGCAGAAACTTCTGCTACACTATCATATGTTTTAGAACTATCAAGAGCTACACTTTAGTTTCACCAAAGATCCTGAGAAAGGAGGCCCAGAGGTGAGTCACAATAGAAAGAATATCACTAGCAGACCTAACACTGCAAAATCCATATTGGTGATAAGAAAAAAGGGAAATGAGATTCTAAGTGTTTCATAAAAAGAGAGGAATATCAGTTGAGTTTCAAAGACTTTGGAATTAGCAGAAGTAAGAGCAACGGAATGATAGTTGGATGGGTTAGAGTGATCTCCTTTCTTAGGGATGGGCTGCACAAAGGTATGCTTACAAGATGAAGGATAAGCCTGGGTTATTAACAGAGGCAAAGTAGGTGAGACGTTATCACAGCTAACTCGAAAGCAAAACCCTTAGAACGTATGGCCATCTGGAAGATACACTTTTTCCACCTGAAGCTGAGAGTACTTGGAAGTCTTTGAGTGAGGAAAATATAAAACATGAAACAGATTTTGTGGGAAGGTACAGGGATGGGGGCTTTATCAGATGAAGTTACATACAGACTGATTATGGCAGGAGAGAGGGGTATGGATGAATTACAGTTATTTGGACATGCTTTTCGTTTAGAAACATAAAGATCTGCCAATAGAAGGCAAATCAGCCCACTTTGTTTTTATAAAGTTATGCTTGTCTTTAAATCTAAGGGAGCTGCTTTGCAGTGATTCCAAGCAAAAATGAAAACATTTCAACTCCAGGTAGTCCATCACTTTCTTTTTTATTCGAGGCTCAATATTCCCAACTATACATTAAAACACACCCAACATTCTCCTTAAACTGATCTCTTTCTTCCATATGCTCCTTAAGGCACCCAAGACCTTAGCCCTATCATCCATCCTATGAGTTCTTTCAGTCCCAATGATTCCATCCACTGCCTCAAACACGAAGGTATCTTCAGCACTTCACTTTTTTGTCCACCCCAGTCATACATAACACTGAAACAATCCTATCTAATCACATTGCTGTACCTCAATACCTTACTTTTGTTCATATGTACTCTTAACTTTTTTCTGTGATGCACTATTCTTACGTCTTTTAACAGCTTCTGGTTTATCTCCACAGTTTGTCACTGAAGCCAAGTCATCTGTAAACAACAGATGCTTAATCAAGTCCAGTGCTTCCCCACCCACAGCATCATACAGACCCACCATTTCCTCCCAGATCTTTACATTTACCTCCTCCATCATGTCACCAACTCATCCAAACACAAATCAAACATCCTTGGTGACACCACACATTTTTGTCACAAACTAACCTTCACCATGAAAACTTCACCCCCTAACCTTACTAACTGTACATATGCCTTACACCATACCCATTACACTGACATCTTACACATTCAACACTCCTTTCAAATACTTAATTCATACCTTTCTCACCTCTTGCTTTAGGAAGGAGGATTCAACTTCTTTTAACTAAACATTCTATCGTTCAATGGTGTTTTAGATAAAGTTTTTGCTGTATTCATTATCTTCTTAAAAAATTCAAAGATATCTTCCTAAAGGGAAATGGAAATGAACAAGAAATTCAGGTTACAAAAGATGAAGATTACGTAAGCCAGCATCAAGCTTCTCCCACAATTAAACGGGAACCAAGTCTTAGGCCATATTCAACCTGAGCTATGGAGAAAACAATTGCTGAGACACTGCAGAATTACAGACTTCATATTTTCACCACACAATATCATGATAGGGGCTTTACTACAAGAAGAATGCAATTTCCTGTGGTTCCAATATTCAATACCAAGTTAGTTCATGATTTCAAAACACTATGCACGTAACACCACTAACTTAAAATCAATCCTTTCACAAGAATTACCACAGGGTGCATTTTTTAAGATTAGAAAGTGATTATGGCAGGATCCGCATTTTTGTCCAAGCGCATTATTGGTAAGAAAAGATGCCATGTCAAAAGCACTGGGGAAAAAATCTTAGCATGAGTTATCCACATAACACGAGTTAAGTGCCTATTACGAGGTTTTTTGTTACGTAAGCTGGGATTGCATGTACCTCTCACCACAAAACTAGTTCGTAGGATATTGTTGTTTCCCTTAATCGCCACTCATCCACTTAAACGTAACTCTTGCTTACTGTATATAAATCTTTTCATAGGTTGCTCCCCTAGAGTAATTACTACTCTGGGTTCACAGGGGATTGTCATAATCTGTGAGTATCGCCTTCTTTTGAATGCTTCTCTTGTACCTCCATGTAAATTTCTTAATTAACGTCTTCTTTTGAATGCTTATGTTGTACCTCTTTGTAAATTTCTTAATTAACCTGATATTGCATTTATAAAGCATTCTAATTTCCTCTGGATATTCGTACATTTTTGTTTGGTGCCCTTTTAACAAAATTCCATGAAATTAATACCTATGATTTGAGGATTCTGAGTAGGTTGCTCCCCTAGCGTAATTACTACTCTGGGTTCACAGGGTATTGTCATTATCTGAGAGTATTGCCTTCTTTTGAATGCTTCTCTTGTACCTCTATGTAAATTTCTTAACGTCTTCTTTTGAATGCTTCTGTTGTACCTCTTTGTAAGTTTCTTAATCAACCTGATATTGCATTTATAAAGCATTCTAATTTCCTCTGGATATTCGTACATTTTTGTTTGGTGCCCTTTTAACAAAATTCCATGAAATTAATACCTATGATTTGAGGATTCTGCACCTAACTTTCAGATTTAGGATGTTAGTCTTTAAAACTTCTCTGTGTTGCCTGGCATATACTATAACAAATCCTTACATCTCTCAAGACTACAAAATCTAAACTCTTTCAATCTTGCAAGGCAGTTCATATGCTCGAGTCCACTTATCTTACTTGTAAAATGTTAGGTAGATACACTGGGTAGAAGTATTCGGCAGGAAAATAAGGTAGGAGCCTATAGAAACACTACCTTAAAGTTGTTCTCTGCCAGTGGCATTTTAAGGGTGAGGCACTTATAGGCTTAAAAATTGCACTGGAGTTCACTAGATATGGAGACTTTTGCTATGGCCGCCCCCTTTAGGGGGTACCCGGAGGGAATGGTCATCATAGAAATAAATAGATAGTAAAATGTTAATGAAGTCTCTCTAACTTGTTTATTTCACTCTGCTTAACTGGCAGCAATAAAAACCAGTAGTACTTGACTATACTTCTTATCTACACATTAAACATTACATCATTAAAAATTACGAGAAGTATGGCCATGTCATGCGCACTTGTATGCCCAATATCAATCAATAGCTAATTTGTGATATTCTTTGGGTACTAACTATGAAAATAAATCGGTAGGTGTTCAACTGCTCGCACTGGAACAAATTCTTTGTGTGAAAATAATCTACTAGTGGGCAGAGAAGAGATGAATTTGTCAGCAAAAATAAAAAAAACTGATAAGCTGAGTGTGTGTTGCATGCCAAATTAAATGTTTTTACAGAAAGAAATACGGTTTTCTAGTCATTTTCAGAAAATTTTCCTGATATTTTCTATTATAAGATAGGACTAAAATATCTATCCAATTCATTTTTGAAAATCTTGAAATACTATTGCCAGGAGGGTCCTGTCAAAGGACACATCAATTGTTCTCTTAGGGTTAACAATAAAGCTCCAAAGTACAGAATGTGGAGATACTCATACAAATGTCCATACTCTTCAATGCACTCATCAATACTTGTTTCTCTAACCAACCTGCTCCTTCACTTTATGCAAAACAATTTTAAACAAGAAGGAATAAACTAGTGGTAATTGAAAGCCTTACATAAAAACACATTTATTTCATGAAGATATAATTCTCTCTGGCAAATAAATAGCCTACATGTACACTATTGTCTTACAATGACAAAGTAAAAGGAAGAAAGTGTTCCCATTCTTATCACAATAAGGGTTCTTCATTTATCTGTCCTTTGGTATTCTGAAGACTAGCTACCACCCCTTTTTACATAATGTATCATGACTATTATCGAAGTTCCTACAGCATATTTATCCCCTTTTCATATTCTTTACTGGCCAATTACATAAAGATGCTAAGGAAATCCATAAGTTTGGTGAATAATTACATCTGAACAAAATATTCATATGATTTTAAACATTCCTGAGTGAATGAAATGACACTGTTCCAAAGAGTTATCTAATTCAAAACTGTAGATAAAAGATACCCAAGACATCAAGCAGACATGTAAAGTCCAATAAAGGTGTGAACCTTGTTATTTAACCAAAAGAATCAGTTATCAATGTGCCACCAGTCGCAAAACTAACGCAACATGATCAGCTATCATTCTACACTAAACTCCTCTTCTCTACTGCCAAGATTAAGATATTTCCTGTTCTAAAATGGAGAGACATTGCTTTCTTCCAATGACAACTTGCAGCCTAATCAAAGAATTTCCAACTATAATGTAAAAACCTTTCTAACCAATCTCTGTAGATATTTTCAATAATTCTCCTTTCAGCTTACACACATTCATTCTTCTCTTATACACTCGTTATTACTTCAAAGCTGCCTCCAGTATCATATGTAACATCTAAACACTATATTTTTCAATAACAATTTTAACTATGGAATCATACAGGAAAACTGTAATAAGCCCTAAATGCATTTAGCACCCATGAGGCCCACGAGAATTTTCTATAACCCAACTGTGTAAGTTAATTGAACAGGTTTTAAAAAAGTACTTTATGTTGAAATATATGGAATGGTGTGTAACATGACTGTCTGTGCAGTTAATTCATACAATGGTGAAGCAGTGAGTATAATGCCAATACAGTATTTTGAAGAGAAATGAATCTACAGAAAAGAAAAGTTAAGGCTTCCAATGATTTCTAATTATGAAATAAAGGTAAACCTCCATATGAATACACAGTAAAGGTATGTTATCCTGAAAATATAGGTAGATACTAAAGTAATGCCTTTCTCACCAGGGATATACTATCTTTGAAGTCAAGGGATTACTTAACCTAATATGGATAACACTTTTCAGTTGACCAATTACACTGCTGCAGAATTGCATGGCCTGCAATAAATCATCTAGCCTCTATAGTATGCTTCAAACACTAATACATTCCAATCTTTTCAGTTAATCAACTACCATTACTTCTTAGTGTTGTATGCTTCTTTACAGGTACTTACGTTTCCCCCTTTTATACATTTCTTGACAAATAAACCATCCTTTTCACATTTCATCATCTTTTGTGCAAATAATAAATGCTCTGACAGAAAAACACAAACACACAAAAAAAAACTTGTATCACTACAGTTGGGTCTTCAAAATTTAGTTACCGAGATGTGATCATGACAGGAGATGACTTACAATGGAAAACTCTCCTGCAAATGTGGGAAATGCTTGTACGGTATATGAAAACACATGCATGTATACATATTACTATTATTTATACCTGGGTCGACATGCTGTCAATGGAAAAGTCTGTGGGGCCTGGATGTGGATAGGGAGCTGTAATTTTGGTGCATTACACATGACAGCTTGAGTTTGAGTGTGAACAAATGTAGCCTTTTTTGTCTTTTTCCTGGCGCTACCTCGCTGAAGGTGTGTGTGTGTGTTTTATTTCCTGTGTGGCAGGGAAGTGACAGGAATGGATGAAGGCAAGCAAGTATGAATATGTACACGTCTGAGTATGTATATGTTGATATGTATATTATGTACATGTGCGTTTATCAGCATTTATGTATATATATGTGTATATGAGTGGATGGGCCATTCTTCATCTGTTTCCTGGTGCTACCTCGCAGATGCAAGAAACAGCGATTAAGTTTATAATAATAATAACAATAATAATAATATCTAAATTCATTTCTATTACACTTGATCACCATTTCCTGCATCAGAGATAGTGCTAGGAAACAGATGAAGGAACAGAGAATTGGGCCAGGTGAGGGTATTCCCTCAAAGGCCCAGTCCTCTGTTCTTAACGCTACCTCGCTAATGCGGGAAATGGCGAATAGTTTGAAAGAAAAGAAAGATATATATATATATATATATATATTTTTTTTTTGCCATTGTCTCCCGCGTTTGCGAGGTAGCGCAAGGAAACAGACGAAAGAAATGGCCTAACCCACCCCCATACACATGTATATACATACGTCCACACACGCAAATATACATACCTACACAGCTTTCCATGGTTTACCCCAGACGCTTCACATGCCCTGATTCAATCCACTGACAGCACGTCAACCCCGGTATACCACATCGATCCAATTCACTCTATTCCTTGCCCTCCTTTCACCCTCCTGCATGTTCAGGCCCCAATCACACAAAATCTTTTTCACTCCATCTTTCCACCTCCAATTTGGTCTCCCACTTCTCCTCGTTCCCTCCACCTCCGACACATATATCCTCTTGGTCAATCTTTCCTCACTCTTTCTCTCCATGTGCCCAAACCATTTCAAAACATCCTCTTCTGCTCTCTCAACCACGCTCTTTTTATTTCCACACATCTCTCTTACCCTTACGTTACTTACTTGATCAAACCACCTAACACCACACATTGTCCTCAAACATCTCATTTCCAGCACATCCATCCTCCTGCGCACAACTCTATCCATAGCCCACGCCTCGCAACCATACAACATTGTTGGAACCGCTATTCCTTCAAAAATACCCATTTCTGCTTTCCGAGATAATGTTCTCGACTTCCAAACATTCTTCAAGGCTCCCAGGATTTTTGCCCCCTCCCCCACCCTATGATCCACTTCCGCTTCTATGGTTCCATCTGCTGCCAGATCCACTCCCAGATATCTAAAACACTTACTTCCTCCACTTTTTCTCCATTCAAACTTACCTCCCAATTTTTTTATTTTGCTTTGTCGCTGTCTCCCGTGTTTGCGAGGTAGCGATATTATATATATATATATATATATATATATATATATATATATATATATATATATATATAAATTCCCTGGGGATAGGGGAGAAAGAATACTTTCCACGTATTCCCTGCGTGTCGTAGAAGGCGACTAAAAAGGAAAGGGAGCGGGGGGGCTAGAAATCCTCCCCTCTCTTTTTTTTTTCCCCAAAGGAAGGAACAGAGAAGGGGGCTGGATAAGGATGTTTCCTCAGAGGCCCAGTCCTCTGTTCTTAACGCTACCTCGCTGATGCGGGAAATGGCGAATAGTATGAAAGAAAAGAAAGATACATATATATATATATATATATATATATATATATATATATATATATATATATATATATATATATATATAAAAAATATACACATATGTTTGAATGGAGAAAAACTGGAGGAAGTAAAGTGCTTTAGATATCTGGGAGTGGATCTGGCAGCGGATGGAACCATGAAAGCGGAAGTGAATCATAGGGTGGGGGAGGGGGCGAAAATCCTGGGAGCCTTGATGAATGTGTGGAAGTCGAGAACATTATCTCGGAAAGCAAAAATGGGTATGTTTGAGGGAATAGCGATTCCAACAATGCTGTATGGTTGCAAGGCGTGGGCTATGGATAGAGTTGTGCACAGGAGGGTGGATGTGCTGGAAATGAGATGTTTGAGGACAATATGTGGTGTGAGGTGCTTTGATCGAGTAAGTAACGTAAGGGTAAGAGAGATGTGTGGAAATAAAAAGAGCGTGGTTGAGAGAGCAGAAGAGGGTGTTTTGAAATGGTTTGGGCACATGGAGACAATGAGTGAAGAAAGATATATATATATATATATATATATATATATATATATATATATATATATATATATATATATATATATAAAAAATATACACATATGTTTGAATGGAGAAAAACTGGAGGAAGTAAAGTGCTTTAGATATCTGGGAGTGGATCTGGCAGCGGATGGAACCATGAAAGCGGAAGTGAATCATAGGGTGGGGGAGGGGGCGAAAATCCTGGGAGCCTTGATGAATGTGTGGAAGTCGAGAACATTATCTCGGAAAGCAAAAATGGGTATGTTTGAGGGAATAGCGATTCCAACAATGTTGTATGGTTGCAAGGCGTGGGCTATGGATAGAGTTGTGCACAGGAGGGTGGATGTGCTGGAAATGAGATGTTTGAGGACAATATGTGGTGTGAGGTGCTTTGATCGAGTAAGTAACGTAAGGGTAAGAGAGATGTGTGGAAATAAAAAGAGCGTGGTTGAGAGAGCAGAAGAGGGTGTTTTGAAATGGTTTGGGCACATGGAGACAATGAGTGAAGAAAGATTGACCAAGAGGATATATGTGTCGGAGGTGGAGGGAACGAGGAGAAGTGGGAGACCAAATTGGAGGTGGAAAGATGGAGTGAAAAAGATTTTGAGTGATTGGGGCCTGAACATGCAGGAGGGTGAAAGGCGGGCAAGGAATAGAGTGAAGTGGATCGTTGTGGTATATCGGGGTTGATGTGCTGTCAGTGGATTGAATCAGGGCATGTGAAGCGTCTGGGATAAACCATGGAAAGTTGTGTGGGGCCTGGATGTGGAAAGGGAGCTGTGGTTTCGGGCATTATTGCATGACAGCTAGAGACTGAGTGTGAACGAATAGGGCCTTTGTTGTCTTTTCCTAGCACTACCTCGCACACATGAGGGGGAAGGGGGATGGTATTCCATGTGTGACGAGGTGGCGATGGGAATGAATAAAGGCAGACAGTGTGAATTGTGTGCATGGGTATATATGTATGTGTCTGTGTGTGTATATATATGTGTACATTGAGATGAATAGGTATGTATATTTGCGTGTGTGGACGTGTATGTATATACATGTGTATGGGGGTGGGTTGGGCCATTTCTTTCGTCTGTTTCCTTGCGCTACCTTGCAAACGCGGGAGACAGCGACAAAGCAAAATATATATATATATATATATATATATATATATATATATATATATATATATATATATATATTTGTTGGCATGTTTGCCGTATTCAGCAAAAGTGAGAATGCACCAAGAACAAAGAGACTGCCTCCTTTGCTCACATTCATGCTCTAGCTGTCATGTATGCTACATTGAACCCAGAGCCCCTTACCCAAAACTAGGCTCCACAGTCCTTTCTGTAGTCTTCCCTGACCATTTCATATGCCTTGGCTCAGCCAGTGACAGCAAGTCATCCCTGCATACCACATCACTCCAATTCGCTCTACCCATTGCATGCCTTACACCCTCCCAAGCCCCAGACTACTAAAGAATATTTCACTACATCCTTCTAACTCCACCTTTGTGTCTCTCTTTTCATTGTTCCTTCCACTTCTGACATGTATACCCTATTATTCACCTTCCTCCCTCAACCTCTCTCTGTCTAAAACATTTCACCAGATGCACTTCAGCTCTCTCATACATACTTAATACCACACGTCTCTCTTACCCAACATTTCTTCTTTGATTAACCCTCCTCACAACGCATATTATCAAGACTATCATTTCCAGCATATCCACCCTCTTTATACACATGTGTAAAACCAACACCTTACATCCATACAGCAAACATATCCATCTTTGCCCTTGAAGATCTCTCTTTCTGCATATATTTTACCCTCTAACCTACACTCTTTGGTTCACTTCAGCTCCCATGGTTCCATTGGTTGTCATATCCACTTTCAGGTATTCAAAACACTCCACCTCCTCCAAGTTCTTTTGATTCAAACTCATTCTAAATAACCTGTCTCTCTTCACATGGTAAATCTAATGACCTTGCTTTTATTCACATTTACTCTTAACTTTCTCCTTTCACATACTTTTTCATCCTTAGACACCACCTTCTCTAGTTTCTCCCTTGAAACTCCCACCAGTGCCAAGTCATCAGCAAACAAACAACTCACCTCCCAAGCCTCCTAATCCCCAACAAATTACATATCAGCTCCTCTCTCCAAGACCCTTGCATTTATCTCCCTCACCAACTTATCCATAAAAATAATTATACAACCATGGTGACATCAAAGACCCTAACTGCAGACCAACCTTCACCTGGAACCACTTATACCTTTCTCTAACTACTTGCAGCAGAAGGTCAAGAGGAGGGAGTAGGGACTGATAAAGAGGGCAAATGAGAGGCAGAGATAAGTTGAAGAGAATATGAAGGGAGTATCCTGAAAAGTGCTGAATGTGTTTAATGAAAGACTGGTAGATGTAGAATGTTTGGGTTGGGGAGGCAGGAAAAGTGAGTCATAGCTAGTGGTCTGGTGAAAAGAGATGAGATGAAAGCCTTTCATAATATGAAATGTTGCAAGAAAGCTGGAGTGGATAGCATTGCAAATGAATTCAAGATATGGAGTGACTATGATGCTGATTTGTTATGATTTTCAATGTACGTACATATGTATGGATCATGGGGAGGTGCCTGAGGACTGGCTGAATACAAGTACAGTGCCACTCTATTACAAAATGGGAGACAAAGGTGAATGTTCGAATCACAGAGGTATAAGTTTGCCTAGCGTACCTGGGAAATCATATGAAAGAAGGGTGAGTGAAAAGGTGATGGCATGCACTGAGCATCAGATCAAGAAGGAACAATGTGGTTTCGGGCATGATGGAGGATGTAAGGATGAGTTGTTTGCTTTGAAGAATATGAGAGAGAAATGCTTAGAGAAGGTGAAAAATATGCATGTGGCATTTATGGATCTTGAGACAGAATAAGAGAGGGTTGATAGAGATACTCTGTTGAAGATGTTACAGTTATATGGCGTGGGAGGAAAGCTATTTCACTTATAGACGGATAGATAAGACTTATAGTTTGATCAATAAACATTTAAAGATAAATAGATAGATAAACAAATAGATAGACAGATATTACATATTTTTCATCCTTGATTGCCATCTCCCGCATTAGCATGGAAGCACCAGGAACAGACAAAGAAAGGCTGCATCTGCTCACATCCATCCTATCTATCGATCTATTCATATCTCTTGACACTTGTTCCCATCTGGAACTGCCTCAAGGGGGGTGGCCATGACAATAATCTCCAAAATTAGTGAAGTCCAGTGCTGCTTTTTAGCCTTAAGTACCTAACCATTAACAAGCCACTGGTAGAGCAACTCTAGCCTAATGTTTGTATAGGCTCCTACCAAATGTTCCTATTGACTAATACTTAAAGCTCCTGCCTAATATTCCTACCTACTATTTCTACCTAATGTTTGTACATTCATTCTATAGCTACTATATGTTATGCACCAAAACCACAGCTTCCTTATCACAATCAGAACTCAAAAGACTTTTCCATGGTTTACCCCTAGATGCTTCATATGCCCTGATTCAGTCCACCTGACAGCATTTCGACCCCTGTATACTACATCGTTCCAATTCAATCTATCCCGTGGATGCCTTTCACTCTCCAGCAAGTTCAAGCCCCAATCGCTCAAAATCTTTTCCACTGTATCCTGCTATCTCCAATTTGGTCTCCCCGTTCTCCTTGTTCCCTCCACTTCTGACACGTATTCTCTTTGTCAACCTTTTCTCACTCATTTTCTCCAAATATCAAAGCCATTTCAGCACACCCTCTTCAACTCTCTCAATTACACTCATTTCATTACCACCTAATTCTTACCCTTTCATTACTTAAACCACCTCACACCACATATTGTCTTTATACATTTCATTTTCAACACATCCATCCTCCTCAGCAAAGCCTTATCTGTAGCCCATGCCTTGCATCCATATAACATTATTAGTACTGCTATACCTTCAAACATACCCATTTTTGCCCTCCCAGATAATGTTCTCTCTTTCCACACATTTCTATAAGCTCCTAGGACCTTTGCTCCCTTACCCATCCTATAAAACTTCCACTCCCATAAATCCAATTCCTGCTATGTCCATTCCCAGTTAACTAAAGCACTTCACTTGCTCCAAGTTTTCTCCATTCAAACTTACACTGCAACTAAGTTGTCTCTCAACCTTGCTAAACCTAATAACCTTGCTTTTATTCATATTTCCTCTCTGCTTCCTCCTTTTACATACTCTTCCAACCTGTTTGTCACTTGAAACTGCCACCATTGATGTATTATAAAAAAACAACTGACACTTCTAAGGCCCTCTCAATTCCTACAGACTGCATACAAACCCTAAAACTCACTCATCTATTCCTTTACCACTCCATCCATACACAAATCAAACAGTCACGGTGACATCAAACACCCCTTCTGCAGACCAATCTTCACTTAGAACCACTAACTCTCCTCACTTCCAACCATAACTTTCATTTCCTCTCTTTCTCAACCCCTTCACCTTCTTCTTTACCTCCTGCCACTTTCAACTATACAACTCCCAATCATTTGCACTCCTTCCCTATACATACTGCTCAAATGCTTATATTTTCTCTTCACTAACAACTTTACTTCTTTATCCTCCTTCTTGCTACTCTTTCTAATCTGCCCACCTCTCACACAACTGCACTACTTCCCTAAATACCTCCCATTCCTCACCTATGGCCATAGCTTCATTAGCTCTTGCCTTTTGCCATTCTAGACTAATTCTCTCCTTACTCTCACCATTCTCTTCTCACTGAAAATGTTTCTTTTTCAAAAACCTTTACAAATCTTCACCCCTTACCTCCACCAGCACATTCACTTCCAAAAGCTGCTCTTTGACATGCCTTTCAATTAATGTGTAAAGATGTGGGTAAAAATGGAAAAAAACTATTGCATAATGGTCGAATTATCAGAGCATGTGTACCCAGCCTGAGAAGTAAGATCACGATATGCATTTATTTTGGGAGCTGTGTTTGAAGTGTTAGCTGTTTAGATGCAAGAGACTGGGTATTAGCAATAGGAGATTTAAATGCAAAGAATAATAATATGACAGTTCAGGGTGCAGCAAGGAGGCACAGGGTATCCAGTAGAGTGGTGGGACAATGAAGTAAAGTGGCTGGAGAAAGAGAAAAGAGATATATGGGTCGTATTTACAAGGAAATGATTGGGGGAGAAATAAAAGAGAAAATAACAGGAGGTCAGGAGGAAAGTGTATGAGCTGAAAAAGAGGGCAAATGAGAGTTGGGGTAAGCAAGTACCAGTTAACTTAAGGGAGAATAAGATGTTTTTGGAGGTTAATAGTGTAATACACAAAATAACAAATGGGAACATTGGTGAAGAGGGGCAGATGGGGAAGTGGCAACTTGTAGTGATGATGAGAGAAAATACATGTAATAATTGGAGACTGGTGAATGTGTTTGATGACAAGGTAGCAAACGCAGGGTGTTTGGATCGGGGTGGAATGTGAAGCGAGTCATAGGAATCATTTGGTGAAGAGAGTTGAGGTGGTGAAAGCCCTGTGTAAGATAAAAGGTGACAAGGTAGCTGGAGTGCATGGTACTGTATTTGAATTTCTTGAAAACGGGGGTGACTGTGTTGCTGAGTGGTTAGTTAGGATTTTCAATGTGAAAGGTGAAAGCAAAGGACATGAGGGGAGTGGGTTAGGAATGGGATGTATTTAGGGAAGCAGTGATGGCTTGTGCAAAAGATGCATGTGGCATGAGAAAGGAGGGAGATGGGCAGGTTAGAAAGGGTAGTGAGTGGTGGGATGAAGAAGTAAAGTTGTTAAGAAAGAGAAAAGAGAGGCATTTAGATGAAACTTGCAAGGAAGGAGTGCAAATGACTGGGAGATGTATAAAAGAAAGCAGCAGGAGGTCAAGAGAAAGGTGCAAGGGTTGAAAAAGAGGGCAAATGAGAGTTGGGGTACGAGAGTATCATTAAATTTTAGGGAGAATAAAAAGATGTTTTGGAAGGAGGTAAATAATGGGTGTAAGACAAGAGAACAATTGGTTATATCAATGATGGGGGTACGTGGGGAAGTAATAACAGGTAGTGATGAAGTGAGAAGGAGATGGAGTATTTTAAAGGAATGTTGAATGTGTTTGATGACAGAGTGGCAGATACAGGGTGTTTTGGTTGGGGTGGTGTGCAAAGTGAGAGGGTCAGGGAGAATGGTTTGCTTAAGAGAGATGAGGTAGTGAAAACTTTGCAGAAGATGAAATCTGGGAAGGCGGCGCTTTGGACGGTATTGCAGTAGAATTATTGAAAAAGGGGGTGACTGTGTTCTTCATTTGTTGGTAAGGATATTCAATGTATGTATGAACCATAGTGAAGTGCCTGAGGATTGGTAGAATGCATGCATTGTGCCACTGTACATTGGCAAAGGGGATAAAGGTGAGTGTTTAAACTACAGAGGCATAAGTTTCTTGAGTATTCCTGGGAAATTATATGGGAGGGTATTGATTGAGAGGATGAAAGCATGTAAAGAGCATCGGATTGGGGAAAAGCAGTGTGGTTTCAGAAGTGGTAGACGATGTGTGGATCAGGTGTTTCCTTTGAAGAATGTGTATGAGAAATACTTAGAAAAACAGATGGATTTGTATGTAGCATTTATGGACCTGGAGAAGGTATATGATAGGGTTGATAGAGTTGCTTTGTGGAAGGTCTTAAGGGTGAGGTGTGGAAGGTAAGTTGCTAGAGGCAGTGAAAAGTTTTTAATAATGACATAAGGCATGTGTACGAGTAGGAAGAAAGGAGAGTGATTGGTTTCCAGTGAATGTCAGTCTGCAGCAGGGGTGTGTCATGTCCCCATGGTTGTTTAATTTGTTTATGAATGGGGTGGTTTGGAGGGTAAATGCAAGAGTTCTGGAAAGAGGGGCAAATATGCCACTGTATAAAGTCAAAGGGTGCATAAAAGAATGCTCAAGGGGTACATAAGTGAATGCTCTCACATTACAGAGGTACAAGCTTGTCGAGTGTACCAGATAAGTTGTGTGGAAGAGAGGTGAGTGAGAGGTGAAAGTATGTACAGAGCAACAGACTGGAGGAACAATGTGGTAGAGGATGTGAGGATCAGATGTTTGCTTTGAAGAATATATTTAAGAAATACTATGAGATACAGAAGGATTCATATGTGGTATTTTTGGATCCGGAGAAAGCATATGACAGTGTTGATAGACAAGCTTTTTGGAAGATGTTATGAAAACATGGTGTGGGAGGAAAGTCACTCGTAGGTAACTATCTATCTATACCTCTGATGTCTGTTCCCTTTGGGAATTCTCTCAAGGGGATGGCTACATCAAAAGAGTCTCCATAACTGGTGAACTCAAGTGCCGACTTCTTAGCCTTTGGTGTCTCACCCTTAACAGGATACTAATGTTCCTGCCTATTATCCTTTCAACTGTTTCTACTAAATGTTCCCACCTAATGTTCCTACCTACCACTTCTATAATTACCCCCACTATTTAACCAAAAGGCTGAGATAGCATATAGCTCTCACCAAGGGAAAATATAGTTATGAAAAATGAATTGTATGAGTTAAGTGTTGTCATGTGTTCTATGCGACAAGGAGAGATTGCATGTTTGTGGATAAAATGCCAGTAGGCCAAATGTAAGAGAGGCAAAAAGAAATGACAGCTACCTGGGTCAGTGGAGTGCAATTTGACAACCACTGAAGTGCTCGCTCACAATGCATCTGTATTAACACTCCTGATTCCAAAGTGGGTATTACTTCATTGGAAGTAATAAGTTTTCATCATGATTGTAAGGTGTGAGCAGGTAGAGAGGAGGTTGAGTGGTTCCAGATGAAGTTGGGTTTGCAGCAAGGGTGTGTGATGTCACCAATGCTGTTTAATGTTTATGAATGGAGTGGTGAGGTAAGTAAATGCTAGGGTCTTGGAGAGGGGAGCAGGTCTGCAGTTTGTAGGGGCTGAGATGGGGCCTGGGGAACACAGTCTCCCGCTTTTTTAATAAATTCCACTGCAATACCATTCAAACCCGTCGCTGTGCCAGATTTCATTTTTTGTAAAGCTTTCACTACCTCTTCTCTCTTCACCAAATCATTCTCCCTGACCCTTTCACTTCGCACACTACCACGACCAAAACACCCTATATCTGCCACTCTATCATCAAACACATTCAACAAACCTTCAAAATACTCACTCCATCACTAACTATTGTCATATCCCCACTTGCTCCCTTCACCTATGTTCCCATTTGTTCTCCTGTCTTATGCATGTTATTTACCTCCTTCCAAAACATCTCTTTATTCTCCTTAAAATTCAATGATACACTCTCACCCAAACTCTCACCTTTTGCTGCTTTCTCTTATACATTTCCCAATCATCTTCACTACTTCCCTGCAAATATCGTCCAAATGACTCTTTTCTCTTTCACTAACAATCTTACTTCTTCATCCCACCACTCACCACCCTTTCTAATCTGCCCACCTCCCACCTTTCTCATACCACATGCATCTTTTGCACAAGCCATCACTGCTTCCCAAAATACATCCCATTCCTCACCCACTCCCCTCACGTCATTTCCTCTAACCTTTTGCCATTCTACACTCAATCTCTCCTGATACTTCCTCACAGAAGTCTCCTTTCCTAGCTAACTTACTCTCACCACTCTCTTCACCCCAACATTCTCTATTCTTTTCTGAAAGCCTTCACCTTCGTCTCCACAAGATAGTGATCAGACATCCCTCCAGCTGCCCCTCTCAGCACCTTAAATTCCAAAGTCTCTCTTTTATAAGCCTATCAATTAACACATAGTCCAATAATGCACTTTGACCATCTCTCCTACTCACATATGTATACTTATGTATATCTTTCTTTTTAAACCAGGTATTCCCAATCACCAGTCTTTTTTCAGCACACAAATCCACAAACTCTTCAACATTTTCATTCACAACACTGAACACTTCATGTACACCAATTATACCCTCAACTGCCACATTAATCACCTTCACATTTAAATCATCCATCACTATAACCTGGTCTTGTGAATCAAAGCTGCTAATACACTCAATTGCTCCCCAAACACTTGCCTCTCATGATCTTTCTTCTCATGACCAGGTGCATAGGCTCCAATAATCACCCATTTCTCTCGTCCACTTTCAGTTTCACCTACAACAATCTAGAATTTACTTTCTTACATTCGATCACATACTCCTACAACGCCAGCTTCATGAGTACTGCAACTCCTTCCTTAGCTCTTGTCCTCTCACCAAACACTGACTTTACTCCCAAAGATTTTCCAAAACCATTCTTCCCCTTGACCCTTGAGCTTCATTTCACTCAGAGCCAGAACATCCAGGTTTCTTTTTTCAAACATACTACCTATCTCGCCTTTCTTCTCATTTTGGTTACATCCTCACACATTCAGACATCCCAGTCTGAGCCTTGGAGGAGGATGAGCACTCCCCGCTTGACTCCTTCTTCTGTTCCCTTTTCAGAAATTTGAATATGGGGAGGGGTCCCAGCCCCCCACTCCTGCCCCCATTAGTTGCCTTCAACAACACACGGAGAATATGTGGGAAGTATACTTTCTCCCTTACCCCCTGGGAAATCCTGAACCAGGGCATGTGAAGCATCTGGGTTAAACCATGGAAAGGTCTGTGGGACCTACATGTGGATAGGCAGCTGTGGCTTCAGTGCATTACACTTGACAGCTAGAGACACAGTGTGAACGAATGTGGCCTTTTTTGTCTGTCTTCCTGGTGCTACCTCGCTGAAGCATGCACATGGGTGGCAGGGTGTGTATGTTTAGTGACACTATTTCCTGTGTGGTGGGGTAGCGACAGGAATGGATGAAGGCAAGCAAGTATGAATATGTACATGTGTATACATGTTTATGTCTCTGTGTGTATGTATTTGTATGTTGATATGTATATACTGTATATGTGCGTGTATGGGCATTCAAGTATATATATGCATATATGAGTGGATGGGCCATTCTTTGTCTGCTTCCTGGTAAAGTATGTTAAAGAAGAAAGCTGAGAGTAAATGTGAATAAGAGCAAGGTTATTAGGTTCAGTAGGGTTGAGGGACAAGTTAATTGGGAGGCAAGTTTGAATGGAGAAAAACTGGAGGAAGTGAAGTGTTTTAGATATCTGGGAGTGGATTTAGTAGCAGATGGAATCATGGAAGCGGAAAGCGTTATCTCGGAGCAAAAATGGGTAAGTTTGAAGGAATAGTGGTTCCAACAATGTTATATGGTTGCGAGGCATGGGCTATAGATAAGGTGGTGCGGAGGAGGGTGGATGTGTTGGAAATGAAGTGCTTGAAGAAAATATGTAGTGTGAGGTGGTTTGATTAAGTAATGAAAGGGTAAGAGATGTGTGGTAATAAAAGGGCGTAGTTGACAGAGCAGAAGAGGGTGTATTGAAATGGTCTGGTCACATGGAGAGAATGAGTGAGGAAAAATTGACAAAGAGGATATATGTGTCAGAGGTGGAGGGAATGAGGAAAAGTGGGAGACCAAATTGGAGGTGGATAGGATGGAGTGAAGAAGATTTTGAGTGATTGGGGCCTGAACATACAGAAGGGTGAAAGGCGTGCAAGGAATAGAGTGAATTGGAACGATGTGGTATACCGGGGTCGATGTGCCGTTAATGGATTGAACTAGGGCATGTGAAGTGTCTAGGGTAAACCATGGAAAGTTTTGTGGGGCCTGGATGTGAAAAGGGAGCTGTAGTTTTGGTGCATTACACATGACAGCTAAAGACTGAGTGTGAATGAATGTGGCCTTTGTTGTCTTTTCCTAGTGCTACCTCATGGGTGCAATGGAGGTGCCATTTCATGTGTGGCAGGGTGGTGACAGGAATGGATGAACGCAGCAAGTATGAATATATACATGTGTATATATGTCTGTGTATGTATATGTATGTTGAAATGTATAGGTATGTATATGTGCGGGTGTGGGAGTTTATGTATATACACGTGTATGTGGGTGGATTGGGCCATTCTTTCATCTGTTTCCTTGCGCTATCTCGCTAATGTGGGAGACAGCGACTAAGTATAATAAATAAAATAAATAATAACAATAAATCTATATATGGTAAGAGAGAAGTGTGGAAATAAATAGAGTCTGGTTGAGAAAGCAGAAGAGGGTGTGTTGAAATGGTTTGGATATGTGGAGAGAATGAGTGAGGAAAGATTGAAAAAGAGGATATATGTGTCAGCAGTAGAGGGAACAAGGAGAAGCAGGAGACCAAATTGGAGGTGGAAGGATGGAGTGAAAATGATTTTGAGCGATCACGGCTTGAACATATAGGAGGATGAGAGGCGTGCAAGGAATAGAGTGAATCAGAACAATGTGGTATACCAGGGTCAACGTAATGTCAATGGACTGAACCAGGGCATGTGAAGTGTCTAGGGTAAACCATGGAAAGTTCTGTGGGGCCTGGATGTGGAAAGGGAGCTGTGGTTTCGGTGCATTATTACATGACAGCTAGAGACTGAGTGTGAACGAATGGGGCCTTTGTCTTTTCCTAGCGCTACCTTGCACACATGAGGGGGGAGGGGGTTGTTATTCCATGAGTGGTGAGGTGGCGATGGGAATGAATAAAGGCAGACAGTATGAATTATGTACATGCGTATATATGTATATGTCTGTGTGTGTATATATATGTATACATTGAGATGTACAGGTATGTATATATGCGTGTGTGGACGTGTATGTATATACATGTGTATGTGGGTGGGTTGGGCTTTTTCCAAGAATTTCTCACATACATTCTTCAAAGCAAACACTGATCTACACATCCTCAACCACTTCTGAAACCACACTGCTCTTCCCCAATCTGATGCTCTGTACATGCCTTCACCCTCTCAATCATTACCCTCCCATATAATTTACCAGGAATACTCAACAAACTTACACCTCTGTAATTTGAGCACTCACTTTTATCCCCTTTGCCTTTGTACTATGGCACTATGCAAGCATTCTGCCAATCCTCAGGCACCTCACCATGAGTCATACATACATTAAATAACATTACCAACCAGTCAACAATACAGTCACCCCCTTTTTTGAATAAATTCCACTGCAATACTATCCAAACCCGCTGCCTATATATTCATTTATATTATTTTATTTATCTATTTTGCTTTGTCGCTGTCTCCCGCATTAGCGAGGTAGCGCAAGGAAATAGACGAAAGAAAGGCCCAACCCACCCACATACACGTGTATATACATACACGTCCACATACAGCACATATACATATACACCCATGTACATAATTCATACTGTCTGCCTTTATTCATTCCCATCACCACCTCGCCACACATGGAATAACAAAACCCACCCCCTCATGTGTGTGAGGTAGCGCTAGGAAAACACAACAAAGGCCCCATTCGTTCACACTCAGTCTCTAGCTGTCATGCAATAATGCACCGAAACCACATCTCCCTTTCCACATCCAGGCCCCACAGAACTTTCCATGGTTTACCCCAGACACTTCACATGCCCTAGTTCAATCCACTGACAGCACATCGACTCCGGTATACCACATCGTTCCAATTCACTCTATTCCTTGCACGCCTTTCACCCTCCTGCATGTTCAGGCCCCGATCACTCAAAATCTTTTTCACTCCATCTTTCCACCTCCAATTTGGTCTCCCACTTCTCCTCGTTCCCTCCACCTCTGACACATATATCCTCTTTGTCAATCTTTCCTCACTCATTCTCTCCCTCTCTCCATATGACCAAACCATTTCAAAACACCCTCTTCTGCTCTCTCAACCACACTCTTTTTACTTCCACACATCTCTCTTACCTTACTATTACTTACTCGATCAAACCACCTCACACCACATATTGTCCTTAAACATCTCATTTCCAGCACATCCACCCTCCTGCGCACAACTCTATCCATAGCCCACGCCTCGCAACCATACAACATTGTTGGAACCACTATTCCTTCAAACATACCCATTTTTGCTTTCCGACATAATGTTCTCAACTTCCACACATTCTTCAAGGCTCCCAGAATTTTCGCCCCCTCCCCCACCCTATGATTCACTTCCGCTTCCATGGTTCCATCTGCTGCCAAATCCACTCCCACATATCTAAAACACTTTACTTCCTCCAGTTTTTCTCCATTCAAACTTACCTCCCAATTTACTTGACCCTCAACCCTACTGTACCTAATAACCTTACTCTTATTCACATTTACTCTCAACTTTCTTCTTTCACACACTTTATCAAACTCAGTCACTAGCTTCTGCAGTTTCTCACATGAATCAGCCACCAGCGCTGTATCATCAGTAAACTACTGACTCACTTCCCAAGCTCTCTCATCCACAACAGACTGCATACTTGCCCCTCTTTCCAACACTCTTGCATTCACCTCCCTAACAACCCCATCCATAAACAAATTAAACAACCATGGAGACATCACACACCCCTGCCGCAAACCTACATTCACTGAGAACCAATCACTTTCCTCTCTTCCTACACGTACACATGCCTTACATCCTCGATAAAAACTTTTCACTGCTTCTAACAACTTGCCTCCCACACCATATATTCTTAATACCTTCCACAGAGCATCTCTATCAACTCTATCATATGCCTCTATCATATGAAGAGTGAATGTTGGGGTGAAGAGGGTGGTGAGAGTAAGTGAGCTTGGGAAGGAGACTTGTGTGAGGAAGTACCAGGAGAGACTGAGTACAGAATGGAAAAAGGTGAGAACAATGGAAGTAAGGGGAGTGGGGGAGGAATGGGATGTATTTAGGGAATCAGTGATGGATTGCGCAAAAGATGCTTGTGGCATGAGAAGAGTGGGAGGTGGGTTGATTAGAAAGGGTAGTGAGTGGTGGGATGAAGAAGTAAGAGTATTAGTGAAAGAGAAGAGAGAGGCATTTGGACGATTTTTGCAGGGAAAAAATGAAATTGAGTGGGAGATGTATAAAAGAAAGAGACAGGAGGTCAAGAGAAAGGTGCAAGAGGTGAAAAAAAGGGCAAATGAGAGTTGGGGTGAGAGAGTATCATTAAATTTTAGGGAGAATAAAAAGATGTTCGGGAAGGAGGTAAATAAAGTGCGTAAGACAAGGGAGCAAATGGGAACTTCAGTGAAGGGCGCAAATGGGGAGGTGATAACAAGTAGTGGTGATGTGAGGAGATGGAGTGAGTATTTTGAAGGTTTGTTGAATGTGTTTGATGATAGAGTGGCAGATATAGGGTGTTTTGGTCGAGGTGGTGTTCAAAGTGAGAGGGTTAGGGAAAATGATTTGGTAAACAGAGAGGAGGTAGTAAAAGCTTTGCGGAAGATGAAAGCCGGCAAGGCAGAAGGTTTGGATGGTATTGCAGTGGAATTTATTGAAAAAGGGGGTGACTGTATTGTTGACTGGTTGGTAAGGTTATTTAATGTATGTATGACTCATGGTGAGGTGCCTGAGGATTGGCGGAATGCGTGCATAGTGCCATTGTACAAAGGCAAAGGGGATAAGAGTGAGTGCTCAAATTACAGAGGTATAAGTTTGTTGAGTATTCCTGGTAAATTATATGGGAGGATATTGATTGAGAGGGTGAAGGCATGTACAGAGCATCAGATTGGGGAAGAGCAGTGTGGTTTCAGAAGTGGTAGAGGATGTGTGGATCAGGTGTTTGCTTTGAAGAATGTATGTGAGAAATACTTAGAAAAGCAAATGGATTTGTATGTAGCATTTATGGACCTGGATATATATATATATATATATATATATATATATATATATATATATATATATATATATATGAAGAATGTATGTGAGAAATACTTAGAAAAGCAAATGGATTTGTATGTAGCATTTATGGATCTGGAGAAGGCATATGATAGAGTTGATAGAGATGCTCTGTGGAAGGTATTAAGAATATATGGTGTGGGAGGCAAGTTGTTAGAAGCAGTGAAAAGTTTTTATCGAGGATGTAAGGCATGTGTACGTGTAGGAAGAGAGGAAAGTGATTGGTTCTCAGTGAATGTAGGTTTGCGGCAGGGGTGTGTGATGTCTCCATGGTTGTTTAATTTGTTTATGGATGGGGTTGTTAGGGAGGTGAATGCAAGAGTCTTGGAAAGAGGGGCAAGGATGAAGTCTGTTGAGTATGAGAGAGCTTGGGAAGTGAGTCAGTTGTTGTTCGCTGATGATACAGCGCTGGTGGCTGATTCATATGAGAAACTGCAGAAGCTGGTGACTGAGTTTGGTAAAGTTTGTGAAAGAAGAAAGTTAAGAGTAAATGTGAATAAGAGCAAGGTTAATAGGTACAGTAGGGTTGAGGGTCAAGTCAATTGGGAGGTGAGTTTGAATGGAGAAAAACTGGAGGAAGTTAAGTGTTTTAGATATCTGGGAGTGGATCTGGCAGCAGATGGAAACATGGAAGCGGAAGTGGATCATAGGGTGGGGGAGGGGGCGAAAATTCTGGGAGCCTTGAAGAATGTGTGGAAGTCGAGAACATTATCTCGGAAAGCAAAAATGGGTATGTTTGAAGGAATAGTGGTTCCAACAATGTTGTATGGTTGCGAAGCGTGGACTATGGATAGAGTTGTGCGCAGGAGGATGGATGTGCTGGAAATGAGATGTTTGAGGACAATGTGTGGTGTGAGGTGGTTTGATCGAGTAAGTAACGTAAGGGTAAGAGAGATGTGTGGAAATAAAAAGAGTGTGGTTGAGAGAGCAGAAGAGGGTGTTTTGAAATGGTTTGGTCACATGGAGAGAATGAGTGAGGAAAGATTGACCAAGAGGATATACGTGTCGGAGGTGGAGGGAACGAGGAGAAGAGGGAGACCAAATTGGAGGTGGAAAGATGGAGTGAAAAAGATTTTGTGTGATCGGGGCCTGAACATGCAGGAGGGTGAAAGGAGGGCAAGGAATAGAGTGAACTGGAGCGATGTGGTATACCGGGGTTGACGTGCTGTCAGTGGATTGAATCAAGGCATGTGAAGCGTCTGGGGTAAACCATGGAAAGCTGTGTAGGTATGTATGTTTGTGTGTGTGGACGTATGTATATACATGTGTATGGGGGTGGGTTGGGCCATTTCTTTTGTCTGTTTCCTTGCGCTACCTCGCAAACGTGGGAGACAGCGGCAAAAAAAAAAAAAAAAAAAAAAAAAAAAAAAAAAATACATATTCCCTCAAAGGCCCAGTCCTCTGTTCTTAACGCTACCTCGCTATCGCGGGAAATAGCGAATAGTATGAAAAAATATATATATATTTCCTTGCGCTACCTCGCAAACGCGGGAGACAGCGACAATAAAAAAAAAAAAAAAAAAAAATATATATATATATATATATATATATATATATATATATATATTTTTTTTTTTTATCACATATAGAGTGAATTGGAATGATGTGGTATACCGGGGTGGACATGCTGTCAATGGATTGAACCAGGGCATGTCAAGCGTCTGGGGTAAAACATGGAAAGTTTTGTGGGGCCTGGATGTGGAAAGGGAGCTGTGGTTTCAGTGCATTATACAGGACAGATAGAGACTGAGTGTAAACGAATGTGGCCTTTGTTGTCTTTTCCTAGCGCTTCCTTGTGCATATGCGGGGGAGGGAGTTGTTATTTCACGTGTGACGGGGTGGCAACGGGAATGAATAAGAGCAGACAGTATGAATTACGTACATACTGTAAGTATACATATATGTATACATTGAGCGGGGGGCTGGAAATCCTCCCCTCTCGTTTTTAATTTTCCAAAAGAAGGAACAGAGAAGGGGCCAAGTGAGGATATTCCCTCAAAGGCTCAGTCTTCTGTTCTTAACACTACCTCGCTAATGCGGGAAATGGCGAATGGTATGAAAAAAAAATACATTGAGATGTGTAGGAATGTATATGTGCATGTGTGGACGTGTATGTATATAAATGTGTATATGGGTGGGTTGGGCCATTCTTTCGTCTGTTTCCTTGCGCTACCTCGCTAACGCGGGAGACAGCGACAAAGTATAATAAATAAACAAAATAAAATATATATATACACACAATGCAATGATGTCACCGTGCTTCTGCTCAAGGTTACACTGTGAGCAAAACTTCAACTTTGGCGAGGCTGAATTACTGGAAACACAATATTGTCAAAAAACTTCTCACTCCAAAGGAGCCTACATTTCCCTGCTATGGAAAAAACCCAGCCTTACACTGCAGGAGCCTTTAGAAACATCCTTGGTAACAACAGGACTTTTTCAGAAAAATTGATCTCGAAGTAATTATCTATAAATACATAAATTTATAAATAAATAAAAGATAAATAAATATACCATGCAGTGATCATATAAGAAAAAACATGTCAGGGCATTTACAGATTCTTAAAATGAATGAATATAGAGGTGGCTGAAAGATTCTAATACAATCAACATACTGTACTGTACTTGGTGTCCTTCAAAATTTTATCAACACATTTAAAAAAGAATATCTAGGGGAACACACTTATACCATGAAATTCTTGAAGTTATAGATGATTGTAGGAGCACACTTATAAAACTACCTCATAAGGTAGGACAATCTGCAAAGAGCAACTAGGACAGTTCCTATATTCAATTCTTACTTTCAAGACAGCAAACAATTATTACAACTTGTTTAATGTTTACATATATTACTGAATCATATTTCAAAATCATTTTAATCTCTTTCAACAAAATTCAAAATAATGCCATTTAAACTTTCATTTTTTTGCAAAGTTAACTTGATATTGCTCAATCAAGTCTAACCCCTAGTAGCTCATCTGCAGTTTGTTTATTATTTCAAAGATTGCATTATAGCTCACTGATCTATCTATGATCTGTGGTAAAGAGGAGTATTGTTCTTTCAAAGTAATGTCGCAATTTACTTTAAATCAAATGAAATCTATTAACCTGAGCAAATAAAGATAGTAATAACAATGTAGCAAACAGCTTGGTTCAAGAATTAACAGTGTATGCTCTGAAATTAATACAGAATTCAAACTTTAAGTGCCAACTTGAAAGTCAAAGTGTTACCCACTACGTGGATGGCATCCTCTTGGACAAAATGGGTTAGATAGTCTGGGGCCTTGTTGTGACAGTAAAACTCAATGTGAGACTAGATCTTACGTACACCACATTAATTAACATCAGCAAACTCAGTCCTGCTCAAGGATCAAACCTGGATCCTCAAGTTGTAGCTGCAGCAAAATGATTACACTCTGATGTCCCATCTTGGTAAATCTTGTTTAATGTTATTATTTCATAAATACTATCTCAAGATATATTACATAACAAGTGATCTCTTTATTGAAAACAATTGGCTGCTTCCATCTTTAGCTTGTAATCTTTAATTACATGTAACTATATCATAGGTAAAACTTTAAAGAACAAGATGCCTAAAAATTTTTTATTAAAGCTGATGTTCACACATACTACAGAAACAATGAAAATGTCACCATTAGTGATCTGATCAATAGTAAAATAAAGCAGTTATCACTTCAAAAAACTTGTATCATATGAAGGTCCAAGCCCAAAATTTTGCAGGTACTCGAGGTTCATTAGAAATATAAATCATAAGGAAGTTGATGCTCTACAATAATGTCTGCCATCATACCTCCTCAATCATTTTATCCTCCTCCAAACTGGTGGAGTGGACGGGGGTGGAGGGTGGTGTGGATGACAATTCCGAAGACATTGATTCTCGAGCCAGTCTTCTCTTCTTCAAAGGGGTGATGTAGTCTCCACCACCAGTAGGAGAATCTGTTAACAGGATACCAATATATTTCTCAAAAGTGCAAGACCAAAGATTGCTAAAAGTGGAAGTATCAAAATTAATGTATTTCATAAAGTGGTTCATATTTCTATATTCTACACAGCAGAGGAAAAAGAACATCCTTATACCTACAAAACCATTCTACTACTGTCAGATGATTAATATTCAGCAGTCTTTTATACAACCATTTTCTTCAATAACATTTAAAAACCCACCTGGTCTACTATTTGGACTGGGGCAGAGGCCATTCAACTGAGGTGACTCAGTCTCTTCACTAATGGCCTGTCTCAACCACCTTTTCTTAGCTGAGCCACCTGACATATCTAAGTTGAGGAAACCTCCCTGAATCACTCCTTGATTCATTGACGATCTTCTTAGGGGAGTGGCTGGTGATCTCATGTAGCATGTTGGTACTCCAGCGGGAAGTTCTGCTACACCATTCAGGTTCCCACCCGGATGTACTGGATCAACATTCTCATTTAACCATTCATTCATTAATGCTTTCTTGGTTTTGGGAAACCTGAAACAAAAATTGAGTGTACTTGATATAATCATATATATATTATTATTATCATTTTGCTTTGTCACTGTCTCCCGCGCCTGTGAGGTAGCGCAAGGAAACAGACGAAAGAAATGGCCCAACCCACCCCCACACACACACACACGTCCACACACGCAAACATACACACCCACACATCTCAACGTACACACATATATACACACATATACACACATGCACACAATTCACACTGTCTGCCCCTCCTCACCCCCATCGCCACCCCGCCACCCCGCCACACACGGAATAACATCCCCCTCCCCCCTCATGTGCACGAGGCAGCGCCAGGAAAAGACAACAAAGGACCCATTCGCTCACACTCAATCTCCAGCTGTCATGCAATAATGCCCGAAACCACATACAGGCCCCACACAACTTTCCATGGTTTACCCCAGATGCTTCACATGCCCTGATTCAATCCATTGACAGCACATCGACCCTGGTATACCACATCAATCCAATTCACTCTATTCCTTGCACACCTTTCACACTCCTGCATGTTCAGGCCCCAATCACTCAAAATCTTTTTCACTCCATCTTTCCACCTCCAATTTGGTCTCCCACTTCTCCTCGTTCCCTCCACCTCCGACACATACATCCTCTTGGTCAATCTTTCCTCACTTATTCTCTCCATGTGCCCAAACCATTTCAAAACACCCTCTTCTGCTCTCTCAACCACACTCTTTTTATTTCCACACATCTCTCTTACCCTTGCATTACTTACTCGATCAAACCACCTCACACCACACATTGTCCTCAAACATCTCATTTCCAGTACATCCACCCTCCTGTGCACAACTCTATCCATAGCCCACATCTCACAACCATACAACATTGTTGGAACCACTATTCCTTCAAACATACCCATTTTTGCTTTCCGAGATAATGTTCTCGACTTCCACACATTCTTCAAGGCTCCCAGGATTTTCGCCCCCTCCCCCACCCTATGATTTACTTCCGCTTCCATGGTTCCATCCGCTGCCAGATCCACTCCCACATATCTAAAACGCTTAACTTCCTCCAGTTTTTCTCCATTCAAACTTACCTCCCAATTGACTTGACCCTCAACCCTACTGTACCTAATAACCTTGCTCTTATTCACATTTACTCTTAACTTTCTTCCTTTCACACACTTTACCAAACTCAGTCACCAGCTTCAGCAGTTTCTCACATGAATCAGCCACCAGCGCTGTATCATCAGCGAACAACAACTGACTCACTTCCCAAGCTCTCTCATCCACAACAGACTGCATACTTGCCCCTCTTTCCAAACTCTTGCATTCACCTCCCTAACAACCCCATCCATAAACAACTTAAACAACCATGGAGACATCACACACCCCTGCCGCAAACCTACATTCACTGAGAACCAATCACTTTCCTCTCTTCCTTCACGTACACATGCCTTACATCCTCGATAAAAACTTTTCACTGCTTCTAACAACTTGCCTCCCACACCATATATTCTTAGTACCTCCCACAGAGCATCTCTATCAACTCTATCATATGCCTTCTTCATATATATACATATATATACTGCTATTCTTATTTTCATACAACTTTCCAAATTATCTATCATTAACTTTACAAATGCAAGAAAGAATATAAAGAAAGCAGGATGATTACACTTGTTTCAAAAAGAAAAGGAAAGGGATTCTGAGTGAGTATATGAGTGAGAGTTAAAGGCCTTTCCTTTCTTTACTTATACTCTCTCTTGTATGTATCTATATCTCTGAAGCCTGTTCCCTCCCGGAACTCCCACAAAAGGGTGGCCACAACAGAATTTCCACTGTCTACGCTGTCTCTCACTATACATCCACTGCAGATAGACAACGAGACATTCTCATACTCCTGGCAATTTTTCTGATAAGGATGTTTCCAACTGGCTTAAACTGTCCATATCACTTCCATGAATCATTATTTACACTTCTTTAATTCTACTACTTTTTATCTAACATACTTACTCAGGAATACATCTTCCTTCAGTATGGTCTAACTTCTAAATATGAGCAAGCAAAAACCAGCTTCAAATTATAACAAAAAGGATAAGAAATCTAAATATTTCAGGAATATTCAGCATACACCAATATGCTGTACTGAAGCAGTAAAAGTAACTATACATGATAAAGTGTTTGTAATTACCTACATGTGCTGTATAGGTAGGAAGTATTACACTAGTTGGACATCTCTCGGACATTCTCTACTAATATACAACTATATAAATTTCTGTAAGCTGTCTGCATTTACCACATCTTCAATCATATTCCTTTGATCATCCATCACATTTACAATATAAAAGTGCATAATGATTTTTCAACAAGATTCTTCCATAATTTCATGTTACTTCCTCTTATTAATCTACCCCTACACTTCTTGATGAACTGATCACTGTCTACTTCATTAATCTGTTTCAAAGGTTGTAATAACATTATCCTTCACTTCTCTCGCTTCCACAATCACTTAAGCCTCAAGCCTTTCCTTATAACTCAGCTCTCTTAATTTTGACACTACCTTTGCCATCCTCCTAAAGACCTTCTCCTTTACTTCTTCGTGCTTCTTTACACGTGATGACCAAACCTGAGAAGCACATTCTAGTTTTGGCCTCATACAGGACATGAGCACTGGTGACAAATTTGGGATCATGTTAACTACCAAGTCCTTCTCCTGAGGTCCTGCTAGATAATAATCATATTGAGGCCTTTCATTTGTCACATCCTCATTACTTCACATTTGCTTGGGTTGAATTTCATACACCATGTATCATAACAACTTTGGAGTCTGTTTAGGTAAACTTGCAAGTTGATGCAATCCTCACTTTTCACAAACCTCATAACCTTTGCATCATCTGCAATCACATTCAGGTAGAAGTCCATACCTTCAGGTATGTCATTTACATGGATCATGAGGACTGATGGTCCTAGAAGAGGACCCCCAGAAGAGGACCCTCTGGCACTATGCTGGTCATTTTAACTAAATGGATAAGGCTACTCTGATGTGCATTCTCTGTTCCCTTCTACTGAGACAATCTATCCATTGAAGGAGTTTCCCCCCTTATTCCTGGCTAGTGATTCAGATTCCTAATCAGCTTCCCATGCAGTAGTGTCAAATACTTTCTGGCAATCCAAATACAAACAATTCACCTAGCTTTCCCTTTAGTCTTAGACAAATCTCATACATTCGTGGAAATTGAAGAGGTTTGTTAGACATGACCTCCTTTCCCAAAAACCATGATGTCTCTCAGTTAGGTAATCTTTATAAATTTCATATATGCATGGGATAGAGTGAATTGGAACAATATGGTATACAGAGGTCGATGTGCTGTCAATGGACTGAAGCATGGCATGTGCAGTGTTCGGGATAAACCACAGAAAAGGCCTGGTTGAAGGTAGGGAGCTGTGGTTTAGGTGAGGTACACATGACAGTTAAAGAATGTATGTGAGTGGCCATGGCCATTCTTTGTTTGTTCCTGGCACTACCATATTTACATGGGAAATAGCAACTAAGAATGAAAAAAAAAATCATACTTTATTGCTGTTTTCTGCATTAGTGAGGTAGCAACAAAAATAGATGAAGAAAGGCCACATCTCCTCATATCCATAGATTTCTTCTGTAATGCATTGAAATCATATCTCCCTAACCACAACCAGGCCAAACACACCTTTTCATGGTTTACCCTGTTGCTTCATGTGCCCTGGCTCAGTCCGTGGACAGCATATCCTTTTCATCTTCATACTTGACTGTCATTTCCCACATTAGCAAGGAAGCGCCAAGAACATACAAAGAAAGGCCACATCTGCTTTTTTTGTCTGTTCCTGGCACACACAACAAAGGATAAAAATAGTGTTCAAGCATGGAATGAATTTGTTTATGGACAGGGTGGTGTGGGAAGTGCAAGAATCTTAGAAAAAGGGGCAAGCATGCAGGCTTAGGGGATTGAGAGGGCTTGGAAAGTGAGTCTGTTATTGTTTGCAGATGATATGGCACTGGTGACTGATTCAAGTGAGAAACCACAGGAGTAGGAGACAGCCTGGAAGTGTGTGTAAAAGGAGGAATCTGAGAGTTAATATGAATAAAAGCAAGATTATTAGGAGCAGGGTTGAGGAACATGTCACTTGAGGTGTGAGTCTGAATGGAGATAATTTGGAGGAAATGAAATGTCTTTGAATGGAGAAAACTTGGAGGAAATGAAATGCTTTAGATGCCTGGAAGTTCACACGGCAGCAAATGGAACCATGGAAGATAAAGTAGTCAGGGTGGGTGAGGGGGCAACGGTTCTGGGAGTGCTGAAGAATGTGTGGGAAGGAGAGAATGTTATCTGGTTGGGCAAAAATGGGTATGTTTGAAGGTATAATCCCAACAATATTATATGGATGCAAGGCATGGGAAATAGATAAGGCTGTGCAGAGGAGTGATGTGTTGGAAATGAAATGTTTGAGGACAATATATCATGTGAGGTGGTCTGATCAAATAAGTAATGAAAGGGTAACAGAGAGGTGTAATAAAAAGTGTGGTTGTGAGAGATGAGTGAAGAGAGATTGACAAAAGAGGGTATATGTGTCAGAACTGGAGGGAAAAAGCAGAGAAGGAGAACAAAATGGAGATGGAAGGATGGAGAGAAAAAGATTTTGAGCAATGGACCTGAACATGCAAGAGGGTGAAAGGTGTGCATGGGATAGAGTGAAGTGCAACAATGTGGTATACTGGGGTGGAGGTGCAGTCAGTGGACTGGACAAGTGCATGTGAAGTGTCCCGGGTAAACAACGGAAAGGTCTGTGGGAACTGGTTATGGACAGGGAGCTGTGGATTTGGTGCATTACACATAGCTCGAGAATGGATATGAATGGATGCAGCCTTTCTCCATCGGTTCCTGGCAATACATCACTAAGATGTGCTAATAATCTGCCATCAACTAAAAGGGTTCTAAGGGTACATAACATGAAAATTTACATAAACTAATCCATCTAAACAGGTTTCTGGGACTAGTTTATTTCAAAACCTGGCACCAATCTTATTTCGTTACAAAGTTTTCTTTAAAGTTTAAGCCAAATTACATGCACAGCATGAATGATAAATGTTACCAAAATACTTGAATATGAAGTGTAATTTCAAGATTGTTACCAACCTGAATCCCATGGCATTTGAGTTCCCTTGCGGTGGTGAACTGATATTGAGTGCGATACCTTCAATGGAGCCCCCTACAGGAGACATTAATCCTACTGAGGCACAGCTACTCTCATCTCCAGTCAGATCTGAGGCAGTGGAATCTACACGATGATTACTACGCTTCTGTGGACTACCCTTTCCTCTTCCTTTTTTCCTGTTGAAAAAAAAAAAAAAAAAAGAGAAAAATAAAACTATGAAAGGAAAAGAGCTGTCACACTTTTCAAAAGTTATCAATTCAGTTATTAAGTACACTAAAACCTCAATCCAATGGAATTCTCAGGCAAAAGATGCTGTCTGCCAACCACGAAAATGCAATCCAAAGCTATACGATACAAGATCACATAAATTTTATCATAAAGCACATTTAACATATTAACTGACCATGAAGTGCAAGCAGATTATGAACATTTTCCCACATTTAGTGAAATCATAATGAGAAGATAATACCATAATACACTGAGACTTCTTTTAACGTGGCCTAGTATAACAGATTTTCATTTACCAGACAAGAAAAATATTCATTGTTTATATAACAGTTTAGCAAGCATTATGGACATGGGTCAGTCACTTGGATCAGCTTCCTGTACCATTAAATTTTTCCCACAAAAGGAATAAGTTGCTGAAGATGATGGAGAGCAAGCCAAGAGGGCGTAGGTGCACTGTCAGAGTGCAGCTAACACTGCAAGCTCCAACAAACTTGTGAACATCGGTAAAATTTAGTTAAATACTGTATTCATATCAACATCCTCAATCTTATCTATAAAACAACAAAACAGCACCTGCAGGGCCATCACTTTCACCAAAGGAAGCTGTCCTATGGCATTTACTACTGTAAAAACTGACCTTGTTAGGGATCCATCTCCATGGGCACCATGTCATAACAACCCCTTTTAACGGATTATTTGCTTAACAAACATTCCTCAAGACCACATCTTGTATGTTACAAGAGGTCTCTAACAATGACTCAACTAAAGCTCAACTCCTTCAAACCTGTTGCTGTTCCTCCTTCAGCACAATCCTCTACTAGTCTGGTTAAGAAGCTATTGGAGCATTAGTGCTCCTCACCAAAAACCCTCTACTATTAAAAAGCAACACCTATCAAACAAACCGGTTAGTAAAGATGCTTCAAATTACATCATTTACAATATTTTACAATGTCCATTATACATTAGTATATTCTGTGACCATAAGTTATGGTCATTACTGTACTGTGTATATCATAATAAACCACTTGGATTTAATGGCATAAACAAACACCCCTTGCCCCCTAAATGTACGTTAAATTGAGGTTATACTGTGCTGAAAATTATATAATCACAGCATTCATTATTTACTCATTATTTGTGAGCCTTTAATTCTCATTCATACTCACCCTTTACGTCTACAACGCTCAGCACTGGGCATATTTCTGACACTCTCATCAGCACTACTGGTTTTCTCCCAGTCATCTTCTTCTCCATCACGTTTCTTATCCTTATCCTTTGGGTCTTTGCTTTTATCTTCCTCTTTTTTTTTCTCTATCTCTTGTCTTCGTTGTGCAGCTTTTTCCATTCGTTCAAAAGCTTTCATGTATGCAGCTATTTTACGTTCCTCACGTGTCATTTTCTGCTGTTGCTGTTTGTCAACAACTTTAGGCATTTCAGGAGTAGTTGTAGCTGTTGGTGGTGTACTGAGGGTTGAATCCTTTCCACTGTCCTCTGGAGAACTAGATGTAGACACACTAGGAGACTTGGTGGGAGACTTGCCACATCCAGATGCCCGTCGTTGCTTGATAGGTGTTACTGGAGTACTATTTACACATGGTGTGATGACAGTATCACTATTACGACTTTCTGTAGAGGTGGTTCTTTTACTGGTTCGGAGCTGCAACTGTAATTGCTGTTTTTTAAGGGTTTTCTTGCTGCTGAAAACAGAAACAAAAAACAAAGACATTACATACAAACAACAATTATAAATTTGGCCTATGATCACAAAAGCAAAGTCCGAGTAAAATTTCTTTTCAATAGTACTAATCATGAAAAAATTCCTAAAGAGCTTGTATTTCACATGTACTTAAACCCCTTAATGCATCTATATGGATACCTATAAAAGCTGTGCAATGCCTCTAGGTTTGCATCTCTAATTGAAGGCTGCACACTTAGCCTTGGTGGTGGCTGAGTTGGCAGTGCATGATAACTTCCCAGAAAGTCAACCTCCTGCTATACCAATGAACGCACATTTTCGAGAGCTTTCTATAAATGAAACAGATTGGCTTTCAGCCAGATTTAGAGAACCATGAGGGTGATCCTCCTGAATTACTTCACACTGATGATCTGTCTTCAGGCCATGTGGAGAGTACTTTTATTGACAAATGAGTTTCAGCACTAAGAGCTGACCAAGATAGGGAAGGAGCAGGTTTTCTAGTAAAAGTGGAGGTAGTATTGCCAGTGCCTGCCTGACCCTGAGAACAATGCATCTACCTGGCATGGCTGGAAACTTTGCAAACTTACATACTTTTGATGTTAAGAAAAAATTATCAATGAATCACAATGAAAATTAGGAAAAATTTATTATAATTATTTCATCTGTTCTTGTTCAAAAAATCCAAAGTTAGTGAGGTAGTGGTTTTGAGGTAGTGCATCAAAACCAAAGCCCCTAATCCACAACCGCTCTGGTCATACCAGAACACACACCTCCCTTCCTGTCTTTTTGTAGCAAGGTGCATGAGCACATATAATCATCCAACTCAAGTAATCCACTTTCACTTTACCCACATCAGTCTGGGGCTCACTTCTTAAACTCACATGTTTCACAATTCCTCCTTCAGCAAAAGTGCTACCCCTTCCTTAGTCCTCGCCCTCACACTAACCTCTAACTTTAACCATAAGATACTACCAAACCATTCTTCCCTCTTACCCTTGAGCTTTATTTCACTCAAAGTTAGAGCATCCTTAGTAATCATGAGCTAGACATCCTTATAAATAATAAGTAACCAGTTTCAGGTGGTGGTAAAATAAACAATAAACTTTACAAAATTTTATAGTTTTGTTGTAAAAAAAAATTTTTCAATAAATCACACATAAAAAAAAAAGAAATATCACATTCTCAGTGTATGTATATTTTTTTCATACTATTTGCCATTTCCCGCGTTAGCTAGGTAGCATTTAGAACAGAGGACTGAACCTTTGAGGGAATATCCTCACTAAGCTCCCTTTTCTGTTCCTTCTTTTGTAAGATTAAAAATGAGAGGGGAGGATTTCCAGCCCCCCACTCCCTCCCTTTTTAGTCGCCTTCTACAACACACAGGGAATACATGGCAAGTATTCTTTCTCCCCTATCCTCAGGGTTAATATAGGTGCAGCTGCAATTCATCTGACATGCCTTTTTCCTGCGCTTCTTAGCATAATGTGATGAAATACCTACAAAACTTTGACATCTTTAGTGCAAAAGTAGTGGATGAAATATACTACTGAAGTGATCTTTATCATTGTTCTATGAACTTGGGAATTGTAAGGCTAAAAAATTCCTTAAAACAGGCTGCACAACAGAAATCTTAAAGGATGGAGAAAACTTGAAATGATACTGTAAGCATTAAGAGGTTAATGTCCTTAAATCATAAGTCATTAAATATAAGAAATCTTTGGAGTACTCACCTCAAGATCAGGCCATTTTTTTTATGAGGAGGTGTAGGCACTGGAGAAGTCTGTTCAGCCTTTGAGGGTAGGGGAGCATGGCATTCGTGTTCTTCTGGCAAACAACACACCAGTTCTAGGTTGGAATTAGCAGTTTCCAAGGATAAAGTAACTTCTTCACCCTCCTCAATGTCCCTCGTGGCCACCAGGTATAAATGAAGGGATCCTCTTTCTACCACATGACGTATCTGCATCACAGACGTTTAAATACTATGATGTAAAAAAAGGAGAGAGATAGAAAGTCTCTGACTTTGCAAATAATAAACCTTCCAACATTTACAAGAATCATTATAGATCAAACAGGGGTGTCATCTGCGAATGCTCCAAACATATACTGGTCAAGTATATGCAATAAGACTAAGCTCTATAGGTAAAGACGAGCCTTCAAATTAACAAAAGATAAATACATCTGTCTAAAAGAGGGAAGAGAAAGAAAACGAAAAGGTGGAATTGGTGACTGTAAAAGCAACAGTAATGGTGGCAACAGTAGCAATGGTCTTAGTATCAAAAGCAATGGGGACGGTTGCAGGAGTAGACAGCAAGCTTTAAACAATGAGCCAAAAAAGCACTCCAAAAGTTATTGAATTTGATAAAAATCCTTACACTGATCTCTGAGAGCAGTGCTTCACAGGACAAACAGCACTCCAAATATACACACCTCAGCCTTCTGGCAGGTAAGGGTTATAACAAAGACAAAGATGTCAACAGTGTTAGGGAAAATAAATCTGAAGAGCCATTTCACTGAACCTGACTTTCATGAATCATCAGACACTTATAAACAAATCAGCTTTCTCCATTTTAATCTATTGTGTTTCTTTTACATGTAGCAAAATATCAGAGAATTACTTCAGTTAAATACAGATAAAGACTGAATCCATGACATTAAATGCCAAGTTTTACAAATGAGAAGAGGGTGGGGGTGGGATAACTCATCAACAGTACTGGAAAATAGCGATCAAGTATGAAAAAAGAAATCAAATACGTGCTTGCCATTTCCTGCATTAGCGAGATAGCGTCAAGAACAAATGACTGAGCCTTAGAGGAAAAATCTCACTTGGCCCCCTTCTCTAATCCTATTATTTTTTGGAAAGTAAAATAGGAGGGGAGGATTTCCAGTCCCTCGCTCTCACCCCTTTTAGTCAACTTCTACGACACAAAGGGAATATGTGGGAAGTATTCTTCCTCCCCTTGCCCAGGCATAATACATATGTGGATAGGAGCTGTGGTATTGATGCACTAAACATAAAAGCTAGAGACTGAGTGTGAATAAATGTGGCCTTTTTTTGTCTGTTTTCCTGGTGCTACCTCGCTGATGTAAGGGCTAGCGATGCTTGTTTCCTTTGGGGCGGGGTAGCACCGGAAATGGATGAAGGCATGCATGAACATGTACATGTGTATAGGGGATAGGGGAGAAAGAATACTTACCACGCATTCCTTACATGTCATAGAAGGCGACTAAAGGGGATGGGAGCAAGGGGCTAGAAACCCTCCTCAAACTGTATTTTAACTTTTAAACACGGAAACAGAAGAAGGAGTCACGCAGGGAGTGCTCATCCTCCTTGAAGGTTCAGACTGGGATGTCTAAATGTGTGTGGATGTAACCAAGATGAGAAAAAAGGAGAGATAGGTAGTATGTTTGAGGAAAGGAACCTGGATGTTTTGGCTCTGAGTGAAACGAAGCTCAAGGGTAAAGGAGAAGGGTGGTTTGGGAATGTCTTGGGAGTAAAGTCAGGGGTTAGTGAGAGGACAAGAGAAAGGGAAGGAGTAGCACTACTCCTGAAACAGGAGTGGTGGGAGTATGTGATAGAGTGTAGGAAAGTACACTCTAGAATGATATGGGTAAAACTGAAAGTGGATGGAGAGAGATGGGTAATTATTGGTGCATATGCACCAGGGAATGAGAAGAAAGATCATGAGAGGCAAGTGTTTTCGGAGCAGCTGAGTGAGTGTGTTAGTAGTTTTGATGCACGAGACTGGGTTTTTGTGATGGGTGATTTGAATGCAAAGGTGAGTAATGTGGCAGTTAAGGGAATAATTGGTGTACATGAGGTGTTCAGTGTTGCAAATGGAAATGGTGAAGAGCTTGTAGATTTATGTGCTGAAAAAGGACTGGTGATTGGGAATACCTGATTTAAAAAGAGATATATATATATATATATATATATATATATATAAGTATATAGGGAAAGGGAGCTGTGGTTTCGGTGCATTATTACATGACAGCTAGACTGAGTGTGAACGAATGGGGCCTTTGGTGTCTTTTCCTAGCGCTACCTCGCACACATGAGGGGGAGGGGGTTGTTATTCCATGTGTGGCGAGGTGGCGATGGGAACAAATAAAGGCAGACAGTATGAATTATGTACATGTGTATATATGTATATGTCTGTGTGTGTATATATATGTGTACATTGAGATGTATAGGTATGTACATTTGTGTGTGTGGATGTGTATGTATATACATGTGTATGTGGGCGGGTTGGGCCATTCTTTTGTCTGTTTCCTTGCGCTACCTCGCTAACGTGGGAGACAGCGACAAAGCAAAATAAATAAATACATAAATATATAAGTATATGCATGTAAGTAGGAGAGATGGCCAGAGAGCGTTATTGGATTACGTCTTAATTGACAGGCGCACGAAAAAGAGACTTTTGGATGTTAATGTGCTGAGAGGTGCAACTGGAGGGATGTCTGATCATTATCATGTGCAGATGAAAGTTAAGATTTGTAGAGGTTTCAGAAAAGTAGAGAGAATGTTGGGGTGAAGAAAGTGGTGAGAGTAAGTGAGCTTGGGAAGGAGACTTGTGTGAGGAAGTACCAAGAGAGACTGAGTACAGAATGGAAAAAGGTGAGAACAGAGGACGTATGGGGAGAGGTGGAGGAATGGGATGTATTTAGGGAAGCACTGATGGCTTGCACGAAAGATGCTTGTGGCATGAGAAGCGTGGGAGGTGGGCAAATTAGAAAGGGTAGTGAGTGGTGGGATGAAGAAGTAAGATTATTATTGAAAGAGAAGAGAGAGGCATTTAGACAATTTTTGCAAGGAAATAATGTAAATGACTGGGAGATGTATAAAAGAAAGAGGCAGGAGGTCAAAAGAAAGGTGCAAGAGGTGAAAAAGAGGGCAAATGAGAGTTGGGGTGAGAGAGTATCATTAAATTTTAGGGAGAACGAAAAGATGTTCTGGAAGGAGGTAAATAAAGTGCATAAGACAAGGGAACAAATGGGAACATCAGTGAAGGGGGTTAATGGGGAGGTGATAACAAGTAGTGAAGATGTGAGAGGGAGATACAGTGAGTATTTTGAGGTTTTGTTGAACGTGTTTGATGATAGAGTGGCAGATATAGGATGCTTTGGTCGAGGTGGTGTGCAAAGTGAGTGGGTTAGGGAGAATGATTTGGTAAATGGACAAGAGGTAGAAAAAGCTTTGCGGAAGATGAAAGCCAGAAAGGCAGCGGGTTTGGATGGTATTGCAGTGGAATTTATTAAAAAAAGGAGGTGACTGTATTGTTGACTGGTTGGTAAGATTATTTAATGTATGTATGACTCATGGTGAGGTGCCTGAGGATTGGCGGAATGCTTGCATAGTGCAACTGAACAAAGCCAAGGGGATAAAAAAGTGCTCAAATTACAGAGGTATAAGTTTGTTGAGTATTCCTCGGAAATTATATGGGAGGGTATTGATTGAGAGGGTGAAGGCATGTACAGAGCATCAGATTGGGGAAAGCAGTGTGGTTTCAGAAGTGGTAGAGGATGTGTGGATCAGGTGTTTGCTTTGAAGAATGTATGTGAGAAATACTTAGAAAAGCAAATGGATTTGTATGTAGCATTTATGGATCCGGAGAAGCCATATGATAGAGTTGATAGAGATGCTCTGTGGATGGTATTAAGAATATGCAGTGTGGGAGGCAAGTTTTTAGAAGCAGTGAAAAGTTTTTATCAAGGATGTAAGGCATGTGTATGTGTAGGAAGAAAGGAAAGTGATTGGTTCTCAGTGAATGTTGGTTTGCGGCACGGGTGTGTGATGTCTCCATGGTTGTTTAATGTTTATGGATGGGGTTGTTAGGGAGGTGAATGCAAGAGTTTTGGAAAGTGGGGCAAGTATGCAGTCTGTTGTGGAAGAGAGAGCTTGGGAAGTGAGTCAGTTGTTCGCTGATGATACAGTGCAGGTGGATGATTCGGGTGAGAAACTGCTGAAGCTGGTGACTGAGTCTGGTAAAGTGTGTGAAAGAAGAAAGCTGAGAGAAAATGTGAATAAGAGCAAGGTTATTAGGTACAGTAGGGTTGAGGGACAAGTCAATTGGGAGGTAAGTTTGAATGGAGAAAAACTGGAGGAAGTGAAGTGTTTTAGATATCTGGGAGTAGATTTGGCAGTGGATGGAACCATGGAAGCAGAAGCGAATCATAGGGTGGGGGAGGGGGCGAAAGTTCTGGGAGCTTTGAAGAATGTGTGGAAGTTGGGAACGTTATCTTGGAAAGCAAAAATGGGTATGTTTGAAGGAATAGTGGTTCCAACAATGTTATATGGTTGTGAGGCATGGGCTAGGTAGAGTTGTGCAGAGGGGGGTAGATGTGCTGGAAATGAGATGTTTGAGGACAATATGTGGTGCGAGGTGGTTTGATCGAGTAAGTAATGAAAGGGTAAGAGAGATGTGTGGTAATAAAAAGCGTGGCTGAGAGAGCAGAAGAAGGTGTTTTGAAATGATTTGGTCACATGGAGAGAATGAGTGAGGAAAGACTGACCAAGAGGATATATTTGTCAGAGGTGGAGGGAACGAGGAGAAATGGGAGACCAAATTGGAGGTGGAAAGATGGAGTGAAAAAGATTTTGAGTGATCAGGGCCTGAAAATGCAGGAGGGTGAAAGGAGTGCAAGGAATAGAGTGAATTGGAATGATTTGGTATACCAGGGTCCACGTGCTGTCAATGGATTGAACCAGGGCATGTGAAGCGTCTGGGGTAAACCATGGAAAGTTCTGTGGGGCTTCGATGTGGAAGGGGAGCTATGGTTTTGGTGCATTATACATGACTGCTAGAGATTGAGTGTGAACGAATGTGGCCTCTGTTGTCTTTTCTCAGTGCTACCTCGCGCACATGCAGGGGTTGTTATTTCATGTGTGGCAGGGTGGCAATGGGAATAAGGGCAGACAGTATGAATTATGTACATGTGTATATATGTATATGTCTGTGTGTGTATATGTAGGTATACGTTGAGATGTATAGGTATGTATATTTGCTTGAGTGGACGTGTATGTATATACATGTGTGTGTGGGTGGGTTGGGCCATTCTTTCGTGTTTCCTTGCGCTACCTGCTAACGCGAGAGACAGCGACTAAGCACAATGATAATGAATGATATTTCATCCCTGGGGACAGGGGAGAAAGAATACTTCCCATGTATTCCCTGCAAGTCATAGCAGGCGACTAAAAGTGGAGGGTGGGGGGGGGGCTGGAAATCCTCTCCTTCAGTTTTTACTTTTCCATAAGTGGGAACAAAGAAGGGGAACAACTGAGGATTTTGTCTCTAAGGCTCAGTCCTCCGTTCTTAATGCTACCTTGCTAATGTGGGAAACGGTGAATATGTATGAAAAAACAAATATCTATTTATCATACTTGATTTCCGATTCCTGCATCACCGTGGTAGCACCAGAAAACAGATTAAGAAAGACTCATCCACTCATGTATAGATACCCACAAACATACATATACATTTTAACATATATACATAAATAGCCATATACCGACATACACATGTACATAAATATGAGAGAAAGAATACTGCCCATGTATTTCCTGCGTGTCACAGAAGGTAACTACAAGGGGTGGGAGCGGAGGATGAAAATTCTCCCCATCAGTTTTACTTTTCTAAAAGAAGGAACACAGAAGGGGCCAAATGAGAATTTTTCCCTCAAAGGCTCAGTCATCTGCTCCTTATGCTCCCCGATTTACGACCTATGCAACTTATGACCATCCGTACACATGACCAGAAAAAATATAAATTCAAAAATATACGTAAATACAAAAATTACACTTATTCGTATACTGGCCAGTGCTAACGGCTGCTTGCATATGATAGTGATTTTCAGACGATCCCAGCATTGTGTACACCACAGCATCTCTCAGTTACCATTCAGTAAGCACATGTTATTCAAGTGAATCTAACGAATTTTCATGCTGGATAAAACCATTTTTGTATTAAATCACAAAAAAAATGAGGAATAGGAAAACCAATTACCAGTTGACAGATCTGGCAAGAAGCTGAGGAAGATGCTCAACTTGGAATTGAAAATGATGGTAATCATCCAATATGAAGGAGGAAAACAAATTAGTATGATGGCACATGATCTATAGTTGTCCCAATTGATGGTCTCCACAATTTCAAAGAACAAAGAAAAAATACATGAAGCAGTGAAAGGTTCTGCAAGTATGAAGTCTACAATAATTACAAAGCAACGACAATGGCTCATCCACAAAATGGAAATGTTGTTGATGCTGTGGATGGAATATCAAATTCAAAAACATGTACTACTAAGCTTATCAACAATTCGGCAAAGGCTAAAAGTCTATTTGAGACTTTGAAGCAGTGAGTGGGAGAGGATTACTTCGAGAACTTCACAGCAAAACTTGGTTGGTTCAATAGATTTAAAAGAAGATATAGCAGGCACAATGTTCGAGTCATGGGTGAATCATCAAGTGCTGACAAAGGAGCTGCCGAAAAGTACGTTGAAAGTTTAAATAAATCAATTAATGAACTAAAGAATCTTATGTAAAAGGTAAGAAGAAACTACAGAATCATATAATAATGCTGGTTAATAAAACACAAGATAATAATGATAGAAGTTGAGTAGGATAAAAGAATGCTGTACAGGCATATGAATTCTACATGCTATGCTGACATACGTCCGACTTATGTCCATTTCGAGATATAACCAGTTGGTCAGAATGGAACTCAGACGTATGTCGAGAGCACCTGTATACACACATAAACTGCCTTAAAGTCTGAGGATGGTGAAATAACACCCATCAGTCTGGTCTCCTAACCAGAGAACAAACTTCATAATTCATTGAGGATGATACCTTGACTGAATGATGTGATATATGAACACACTGAGGATAACCTGTGCCTACCTAAAGTAAAAGGATGAAGGGCAAGAAAGATAGGATAATCACATACAAATCTAAGGACAATATTGCTGAAGGCAGGTCCTTGTAATAAACGAAGGGACACAAAACAAGTCTGGATGGTTGCTTGTGGCAAAAAGGATGAAGTCTGTGAAACAAAACAAAAATATTTATATAAATGACAAAGGGTGATGATACAGGATACATATGTATGAGTAAGGCATGATTAAAAATCAGGAGGGTGGTGAATTGGAAGGATAGAGGAAGAAATTACAATGAAGTGAGGAGAGCATTACACCTAAAAAGGAAAAACCTGAGAGTGGAGATAAGGTAAATAGTGAGACAGTGAATAAAGGAGGTTATAATGGAGATGAATGAACATAAAAAAGCATATGGCAATATGAAAGCAAGATCCAGCGCCTAATGACTAAGGAGGCAATCAATGTTCCATTGTATAGAGGCAAAGGGAATAAAAATTATTGCAAGAATTACAAATGAATGTTTTCTTGCAAGATATATGGTAAGACTGTGAATGATCATGTTTAAAAGGATTATGAAATCCCTTGTCAATGAAGAGTAAGGTGGATTAATTTTTTCTTTCAGTAAATCAGATTTTGCAGCCAGGTAGGTATGAGAGAATTCAAACAAGAAATTGTACGCAGCATATGCTGATTTAGAAGAGACACATGTTAGTTTGTACAAAAGGACTTTAAAAAGTTCACAATTTTCATGATGCCAGTGAAAGTCCTCTGAAACTTGAGAACTTTTATGATGAAAAATGTATTTGTACAAGTCAGTGGTGGTATGAATGAGTGGCCTGAAATTAACATGAACAACAAGGTTATGAAACATTTCCATTGTTGCTTAATGTGAAACTGGATTATTTCACAAAATGTACGTCGTGATAAACAAATAAAGTCCTAACAAAGTCATTACCTCTCTGTAGATAGATTATAATTATTTGTCCTTAAAACAGAGTGATAACTGACCTCAGCATTAGGTCTACAAGATCTTCGCGTGAACCTTGCATCATTTCCATAGGTTCTTGCATCAACACATACAGTGAGGCCCTCCTTCGGCATGTGGTATTGGAGGACATAAGGGAGATATGGCTGGCCTGTTGCTGGTTGTTGAGCATTCCACTGTGAAGCTAACAGGTACTTGCCTTGAAATTCTGTGATGGCTGTGTTTACAGATAATCTGGTAGCTGCTACAAGAATCTGTACAAATACATTATGGAAAACAGCCATTAAAATTTTAATAAATAAATGAGCATGGATACAAAATCTTGGAAAACAATGAAATATTCAAGTTCTATAATTTCTGGAGATAAGCCTTCTACAGTACTTTTCACATAATACTGAATAAAATGGCCTCTAGCTAAGTTTCAAAACTAAGATGTAGGAGATATACACTTGCATAAGACACTATCTTGATTATATATTTGGCATCTGCCCAACACACAATCTGAGAACTATATCTGTAATACCTGTTCTTACTGATTCCTACAATTCAAAAGTCTACCTGATCTCCCTTCTTAATGTGAACTTAATGTAATAAATCTGTATTCTTACTCTTACCATCTTCCAGTAACAATGCCTTGCTACCCCTTGGAAGATCTTTATGACACCTCAACTTACAACTATGAAAATCACCCTTTCTAATCTATAAATGTCATCCAAGGGGATGGAAAAGGTAGACCACATATCTCCTGAGTGTGATATAAGGTGACTGAAGAGAAGGGGTGGATAGCTGGAAACCCTACCATTTGTAGTTTTGTCTTCCCAAATACAGAAACATAAGAGCCAAGTGTGGGTATGTTACTGAAGGTCTAGGCTGGAGAGTCTGAATGTGCATGGATATAATCCGGACAAGAAGGGAGAGGGATATACATGATGTTTGAGGAGAAAAACCAGGATGGTATATTTGACTCTTAGTGAAAGTTAACAAAATGGGAAGAGTAGCTTGAGCATAATCAGAGGGCAGAAGCCTAGGTTACTGAAGTTAAGGTGATGAAGTGGGAAGACTGGCTTGATCATATACAGAGGGCACAGTCCTACATTACTGAAAAGACAAGGCCTCTAAAAGGAAGGAGCTATGGAATTGTATTGAAGAATGTGGGGATCTGAGTTTGATGTGGGCCAGAATAAAAGTAGACTTGGATAATTCTTAGTGGACAAAGAGAGCTGGATAATTCTGAGTGTTTATGTACCTAATAATGAAAGGAGTGCAAGAAAAAGAACTTTTTTGGGAACAGCTAAGGACGTGTTATTGCAGTTTTGATGCAAGGGATTGCATTGTAGCGCTAGAGGATCTAAATGTAAGACACGGTGAAGAGGTACAATGGGGTATGATTGGGGATATGAAGTCCCTAGTATAAATGAAAAAGGTGATTACCTTCTAGAGTTGTGTACAGAAAGAGGAGTGGTGACGGAATTTTTTTCATCATGTTAATCATTTCTCGCATAGTGAAGCAGTGCCAGGATCACATGAAAATGGCCTTATGTGCTAGTCTCCTTTCTCAACCTGTCATGTGGTATGCACTGAAAGTACAGCTCCCTATCCACAGTTACATCATATAGACCTTTCCATGGTTGCCCCTGGCCGATTCAAGTGCCCTGGCTACGCCTTTAACAGCACTTAACCCTATGGACACATCACTCCATCCCATGCATGCTTCACACCCTCCATTATGTTCTGGCCCTAATCACTTACAGCATCTTTCACTCCATCCTTCCATCTTGTCCTTGGTCTCCCCTCCTCATTCTTCTCTATACTTCAAACATAATACTTTCCCTCTCAATTTCTTATCACTCATTCTCACTATAAGACTAAACCATTTAAGCAAATTCTCTTCAGCCTTCTAAATCATACTCCTCCTACTACCACCTCCCTTACTTAGTCATTCCTTACCCAATTAAACCTTACAACGTTCTCATGCCTTTTATTTCCAACACAACTAAACTCTTTAACACTTCTTTAACTATGGCCAATACCTCGCATCAATGAAGCACCATCAGGACAACCATATCATCAAACACAGACATCTTTGCCCTTACAGACTGTGACCTCCTTTTCCACACACTCCCAATGCACCCAAGAACTTAACCCCCTCGCTCATCATTTGATCTACTTCAGCTCCAAGGTTCCATCATATGCTGCCATGTACACTCCCAAGGTATCTTAATCACTCCACTTCCTCTAGGTTCTCTCAACTCAAACTAACACTCCAACCAACATTTCTCTTTCCCATTCTAAACTTTATACCATTACAGTTATTTATCTTTTTCATAATCAAATGCCATTTCCAATGTTAGCAAGGTAGCACCAGGAAGAGACAAAGAAAGGCCTCACTCACTCATAACCATTCATATCATCTCTAAACTTTCTCTTTTCACACTCTACCAAACTTAGATACCACCTTCTGCAGTTTCTCATTTGACTCTGCCACTAGAAAACAGCAAATGACTCACCTCCCATGAACCCCATTCCTAACAGACTGCAGAACTGCCTCTTTCTATAAACTTAAATGATTTAACAGCCATGGTGACAGTACACACCCCTGCTACAGACCCATCTTCACCAGATCCACTCTCCCCCCTCTCTTCCTATTTGCATATATGCCTTACTCTTGATAAAATCTCAATTTTTCTTGTAGCTTTCCTCCCATATCATAAAATTTGAACAACTCTTCTTAATGCTATCATACACTTTATCTGTCTACATTTACATTTTTGTTGCCCCTTCCCTTAAGGGGGTGACCGCAGCAAAAGTCTCCATAACTGTTGAACTCTAGTGCCACTTCATAGCCTTCAATATCTCACCCTTAATAGGCCATTGGCAGAAGGCAACTCTAGCACAGTGTTTTCAGAGGCACCTGTCTAACGTTCCTACCATCTCCTTCTACGAAATCTTTCTGCCTAATTTTCCTTGCCAATGTTCCAAACTACTACTCCCACCTAACATTCCAACTTCCTACTTCTATATACTGCTCCTACCATTTTGCCAAAAGGCAAGGCTAGTGCAAAGTGCTCACCACAGAAAAATCTAGTTGCGAATAATGAATAGTGTGAGTTAAGTGTTGTCAAGTGCTATGAGTGACAAGGTAAAATTGTGTTTGTGGAGAGAATGCCTGTAGTCCATGCATAGGTGAGGCAGAAAGAAAAGAGAGCTACCTGGGTTAAAGAGTGCAACTTGACAATCACTGAAGAGCTGGCTCACTACACAGCTGTCACTAACCCTCCCAATATCCTGGCATGTAGTACCAGCAATATACCTCCCCAGTTGGTGGCTGCCAACCAACTACTACCAACCAAGTATATATTATGTATAGATTAAAACATAATGTAAGAACAAAAATCAATACACTAACCTTACTGTCAAACACATCAAACAGTGGATGGGAATTCTCAACAACCTTGCACCGGTGACCTAGGACTGCCCCCTGAGTGGAGGCTCTTAAGTCTGGTGAGACTCCATTAATGCGAGCAGCATGAACCCTTGCACGGAGTTCTGGTGAGTAGTGGTTTGTAACTGCCACCTCGTAGCCCTCTACCCATGCCCGTAGTCTCTCAACAGGGCCACCACTGGAATCATCGCTTACACCTTCTCCCCCACTCATGCTGCTACTTTTCCGCTGTAAATCAAGTATGAAAAATTATTTCCAATCACAAATGTATGTGGGTGAGGAGGGTAAATGGCAAGTGGGCATTACTGGATTATGTACTAATTGACAAGAGTGCAAAAGAGAAACTCTTGGAAGTGAATGAGCTGAGGGGGGTAGCTGGTGGGATGTATGATAATTACTTGGTGGAGGCAAGGGTGAAGATTTGTAGAGGCTTCAGAAAAAGAGGAAATATGGGTGAGATGGGGAAATGGGAGGAGCAATAGACAGAAATAGTAGCTAGAAAAAATTAGGCAGGAACATTAGGTAGAGGAAGTTGGTAGGAACATTAGTAACAGCACTGGGTAGTAATAGTCTGTAGGAACATTAAATAAAAGCCTGTGCAAACAATGTGCTAGAGTTGCCCTCTGCCAGTGAAGAGTGAAGGATAAGAAGCAGCACTGGACTTCACTACTTATGGAGAATCTATTATCATGGCCACCCCCTTGAGGAATTTCCAGGTAGGTACAGGCAAGTGAGAAAAATAGATAGATAGATAGATAGATAGATAGACAGATAGGGACATTTGGTAGGAGCCTCTGCAAACACTATGTTACAAGTTGTCTTCTGCCAGCAGCCTATTAAGGGTGAGGCACTAAAGGCTAAGACACGGCACTGGAGTTCACTTGTTATGGAGACTCTCTTGACATGGCCATCTCCTTGAGGGAGTTCTAGATGGGAACAGGCATCAGAGATATAGACATACTGATATGGGTAAGAAGAAGGTGATGAGAGTAACTGAACTTGGAAATGGGGCCTGTGTGAAGGGATACCAGAAGAAATTGAGAGAAACATGGAAAAAAGTAAAAGGAAACATAGCTAGGGGAGTGGGTGGGGAATGGAAGGTATTTTGGGAAGCAGGGCCAATGTGCTATACTGTATAGCATGTGGACACAAGAGAAAGGGCAGTCAGCAGGTGGATAACAAAGCTGAGTTGCTAGAGAAAGAGAAAAGAAAGGACTGGAATTAGCTACTAGGAAAGTGTGAGTGATACTGATATGCACAAGAGAAAGCAACAGGGGGTTACAAAGAAGCTGCAAGCACTGAAAAAGAGAGCAAAAGAGAGTTGAGCAGGGTGAGTATTGGCAAACTTTGGGGTGCAAATATTCTGGAACAAGGTTAACAGCAAGACAAAAAAGAAAAAAATGGCATCAGTGAAGGTAGCAAATGGCTAAATGCTAACAGGCAGTGATGAAAAGAGATGGAATGGCTAGTCTATGGGATTGTTGAATGTGTTCGATGATAGAGTGGCAGATGTTGGGCGTTTGAGGCAAGGAGGTAGGATGTCAGTCATGGCAAGTGGTTTGGTGAAAAAAGAAGAGGTGGTAAAAGCCTTGCATGAGATAAACTGCAGCAGTGTGGCTAGAAGGGATGGTAATGTAGCTGAAATTCTGAGCAGATGTGGGGATGCTTGGGAAAAGAGTCAATTTCTATTTATTGATGAAGGTACTGGTGGCAGATTTGAGTGAGGAATTGCAAAAATTGATTTCTGAGTATGGGAAGGTGTGAAAGAAGAAGCTCGAGATGAATGTGAATACAAGCAAGGTTGTTAGATTCAGCACTATTTAGAGACAGGTTAGTTGTAGATGAACTTCAAGTGAAATTTAGTTCAACAGTTACAGACACTCTTTTGCCGTGGCCATCTCCTTGAGGGAGTTCCCTAAGGGAACAGGCATCAAAGATATAGATAAAGTGATAGTTAGTTAAGTGTAAAAGTTTGAAGACAGAAAAAACTGGAGGAAGTAAAGTGTCATACATATTAGGTAGTGGACATGGCAGCAAATGGAACCATAGTAGCTGAAGTGAATCATAGGGTGGGTGAGATGGCAAAGGACCTAGGAGCAATATGGAATGTGTAGAAAGAGATATCATTACTTGGGAGGGAGAAGATGGTCATGTTTGATGGTATAGTTGTCCTGATAGTACTGTATGGATGCAAGGTAAGGGTTCTAGATGAGTATGCACTGAAGAGGATGCATATGTTTAAATTGAAATATTTAAGAACAACATGTAGTATGAGGAGGGTTAATCAAGTAAGAAATGAGAAGGTAAAAGAGGGATGCGGGAAAAAATTGATTGAGACAGCTAAAGAAGAGGGGTTGAAATGGTTTGGACATATGAAGAAAATGAGCTAGGAGAGGCTGACAGAGAAGATATATGAGTCAGAAGTTGAGGGGATAGGAAGCAGGAGAATGAACTGGGGTTAAAGACAGAGTGAAAAAGGTCTTGAGTGCTTGGGGCCTGAACATGCAGAAGCATGAAGGGGATATACTAAATTGGAGTGATGTGGTAAACACAGTGATGTGCTGTCAAAGGACTGAACCAGGGCAGGGTATGGAGTCAAGAATGAGTGGGAGGATCATGTGCTAAGGTCACTATGTACAAATTTGAATTAAATGGCAGTAGAGTGCAAAGACTGAAGTAACTTAGCAGCAGCATATCAAGGTTTTAATGGCACATTTTTTGATACTTCAATTACTGCTAAAATATTCCATGTGTGGGAGACAACTTATTGAAATACACCATCCTTGAAGAGTTAAAAATATATGACAAATCATTTCAACATTTTACTTACTCTTCTTTTCACAAGCATTCTTCTTTCCTTATCTTCTGTGCCTGGGATTATGTTATTGTTGCATGGTGTGACAATACTAGACTTTTTTAACAGAGAAACTGAGCCTTTTCGTCCATTCTTCATATCTTTCATCTGTTTTACTTTCTTTTTCTTTACAACCTTTCTCTCCTGTACTTTTCCTAAACTTCCTCTTCCTTTACTAGACATTGGAATATTATCATCAGAGTCTGAAGAAGACAATCTGGAATAAAGAGATTCTCTTTAGAATTAAAAGACTGACAAAATCAAATCACATACTACAACAGTTTTACCACTGGGAATGCAAGTAACATGCTCATACTCACCGAGCTAGATGAGCTTTAATCTCCTGTCGTCTATGAATCTGCAACGCTCGAGCTTTGAAACGGTCAATGGGTCTAGGATCACATGCTTCACACAGGTACTCATCTGGGATGTTTTCTCGGTCTATTTCCATACAGTCTACATGTTGCCAAACACTAAAAATTAATGCAAATAAAAGTTTAGTAACATTAGTTAAGAACATAATCATGTAATGATATACAGGAGAATATCATATATAGCATATGGAATAAACTGTACTCTCTACACACCATTAATCCAAAAGCTAACACAAAACATCGAAAGAGTGCACCATGTGAAGAGCTAGTCATTTCATAAAATATATCTCAAAATTACTTCCCAATAGAATTCTATTATAAAAATGCTAAAAAATCCATACTTACAAACATCTATCACACTGTATCATGTATCCATCATCATGGGAAAAATCACAAACACAACGAGTAATAGAGTCGTCAACAGGTTGTTCATCACCCTCTCCCTCTGGTGCAGTCTCTGTTTCTTCCCCAGATGGCCCAACAGATGAACTTCTATCACTCAGTCTCGAATCATCATCTGTTTCTGCCCCAGTGATAGAAGATGGGGGACCCGTGATGGCAGTGGGGGACTGATTTAACTCAAGTGGGGGTGGGGGGATGTGTGGCGAGGGAAAGATGCTTGCCTTTGGATGTGGCATAAACTGTTGGCGGTGAGGTGGCATCGTGTTAAGGGGATGAGAGGTTAACAAGCCAGACACAGAGACAGAAGGACCAGATGAAGTAACAATCCCTAGTCTTGGGGAAGAGCTGACATGTGAAATGGTCTGCTGGGGATGATGGGACTGCTGTTTCTGTTGAAGATGGAGCAAATGGTTTGTGTTTTGTTGAGTGCTGATATGAGACTGTGGATTATGAGGATAGCTGGGTTGGTATGGTTGTGTGTTATGCTGATGGTTGGTTTGATGTAAGTGGTGTGAAGGCTGGTGGTACAGGGATGATCCTGATGATGATGGCACAGGTGGTGGAGATTGAGGTGGGGTTGGGGGAGGGGGAGCACCATAGTTATGGTCCTGGAGGACAAAAGGTAAATTATAAGTAGAACTGTGCTTGGAGGAAGAGGAAGAAGAGTAGGGGGAGGAAGAAGGTGCTGTGTTCATGGAACCACTTGGTGGGCCATCCAATACACGGCCCATAGTGTCCGAAACATTTGACCTGTAAAATAAGATCTGTCTTTTACTTCTAATCCTAACTGATACATACATGAACATCTTACCATAAAATTCAGTGCAAATCAATTAGGCATTATCGAAATTTAAATTTCTATATATACAAGCAATAATTTTTCCCCCCATACATATTCGCCATTTCCCGCATTAGCAAGGTAGCGTTAAGAACAGAGGACTGAGCCTTAGAGGGAATATCCTCACATGGCCCCCTTCTCTGTTCCTTCTTTTGGAAAATTCTAATAAAACTAATGGACAGTCCCTCATCATCAATAAATTCTAAGCACCAATAACACGAAGAAACGAACAGAAACTAGAAATAAGGCTTATAAACTTTAAACCACATGAATTTTATCATCGAGACAACATAAGGCATTATTGTCTGTTTCGAAATAATTTTAACTTATCAAGCAAATTCCCTGCAACTCCATTATTTGATGAATTTTTATCTAATAATGTCTAACCTCAATCATCTTTACTTTCCAATTATCTGCATTTTTTTATGACTTACTCTCATGTATTCAGGACAAGTCCAGTGACTCAGATCTTCTTCTAACTTTTAGTTTGCCTCTGCAAAGCTGAGGACAAACACTTTCATAAATTGTCATCCACATCTATGTCCACACGTGTGTGCATATCTTCAAATTAGTTAATTTTAAGTCAAGTTCAGTTCTCTGCAATTCGATGTACATCATGTAACTTCATATCCAAGAGTACATTGATGAAGACTTCAGCACCCTGATCTCCATTTCATACATCAGAAGCAAATACCATAATTCTGAATTACCTACAATAAGTTAACTGGATGCTTTACCATATGCATGGGATGGCTTATATTATACATTAACCCTTAAACAGCCGATCTAGGTTGCATGAGCCCAATAAGAAAAAACCTTACAACAGTTTCCCGTTATGAGTTTGAAGCATCCCATTCTTCCTTTACTGACAGAAGGTACATCCTGTAATGGTGCCACACGTCAACCCCAACACTACCTAGCACAGAGAAATATCAACAAGACTCAGTTACCTAAGGATAACTATGATGGAAAGACATCAAACACTTCCTCCAATAGGCCTCTGTCTTACTACACAGTGTAAACAAGGAAGTTTATATGGGGTTTAGAAAAATAAAACAAGAAACAGTTTATTCATGCGTGCAAGTGTTCAAAGAAGAGTGGTTCTGAATATAGTATTACAGGGAGCATCCATCTCCAAGCACAAGGAGTTTTGTTAGAGAGAGAATCATGTGGGTTTCTGAGAACACTAAATAAAGGGGAAGCAGCATGGAAAGACTTAAAAGCCTAAGCAACATACCAAGAATAACATCTATGAGGCTCTGTGTTCATGTGATTTGTAATACTTCTTTTTCAGAATTCAAAATATTGCTAAAAACCTTTCATTTGTAAGTAATGACTGTTTAGAAATTTGCAATCCCAAATAAATTAACCCATCCATTTCTCAAAGTAAACAATCCACGAAAGTTAACATGAGCAATCACTGCTTGCGAATTTCACCTATGAGGCTTGAAATATGAGTTAGGCTGAACCGCTTTTGGTGGGATGCTAAATGCTCATCAATATGCATCAACATACAAAGTTAAATGACTGTACATTAAATACTGACTTAAAATCTAGCTCATACAAGATTTAACCAATGAAGGCATGCACACATACATGGATCAAGTTACCATGGACAGAAATATTTCTTCCACTACTTCATAGAGGCAAACTATAATTATGAAAAAGGTGATAGTGTAAAACACAGACCAAGAAATTATCTGAGACAAAGCATGGTCTTAAGGAAAGGAGGTCATGTGTAATAAACCTCTTAGTTCTCTAAGCGAGAGTGAGCTCTATCTTACACTAAAGGGAAGGCAGAGTTGATTCTCTGTATCTAGAGTGCTAAAGAGCAACTGACAATGTACTGCATAGGAGGCTTAAGAAGCTGGATCATCAGACAGGAATACAGAGGAAATTCAACAGATAAAAGATTATCTTAGTATATAGGAAAAAGGATGCTTGTCAAAGGAGCCTTCTTAATATGGAGCTGAAGTCACCAGCAGAATGCTGCTGAATTCTATTCTGGGACCATTTCTCTTCTTGATCTATGTCTGAAGTAATGGACTCCTACCTAGATAAGTTTGCAGATGATGCAAAGGTCATTAGGGAAGTGAAAAGCATGGATGATTGAATCACCTTATAAGGTGACCTTGACAAACTTCAAAGTTGGTCTGATGCACTGCTGATGAAGTTATACCCATATAAATGTAAAGTAAGGAGGAAAGGTCACATCAGAAGAAGGCCTTGATATGATTATCTAGCAAGAAATAACCTATGGGAATCTGTGTGAGACAAGACTTGGAGGTCAGCATCATCCCTAACCTGTTCCCATTGTTCCACCTTAAGAGAATAGTTATGGAGACAAACCATCTACAAGCACATATAAGAATTGCATTCACATTCATATGTATGGAAATATATGAGAATGTTATTCATATCATATACTGGGCCAAAACTAGAATATGATTCTAAATTTGGTCAAAACATCAAAAACACTGCTAAGCCAATAGAGACCCTGAGAGGAGCAACAAAGAAGGTAAAACTATGAAAGCCGAGTTACTGAGAAGGGGTTAGAGGCCTTATATTTGCTAACCTTGGAACAAAGGGGAGTAAGGGGTGACCTAAGAGCCCTTAAGCTTTTAAACACAATGATGATGTAGACTGTGCACAGTTGTCAAGAGATGCAGGTATAGAAAAATCAGTCATAACATGAAATTAACTCCTTCTCTTACTGTACGAAGTATACTTGGGCTATACTTTTGTGTGTATATGTATTATCCCGAGTTAATTTTGGTTACATATTCTACAATTTATTATCCCAACATAGCTTGTGAGGTTCCAGAAACATTTTCTATCATTCCCAAGACATAACAGCATAGTAAGCATCATATCTCTTAACAGATGGAAGTCCAAGCAAACAACAGTATGGTGAGGCATATTCGAGGTGATGTATGTCTCTGCCTTATTTTTGCTCAATTTCATACCATTCCCCACCAATATGCTTAGTGGAGATGAATATGAGCAATGATTCTGCAAACACAAATGAAGATAAAGACAATACTTCAAAACTCTACAAGCTCTTAATTAGATAGTCAAGGTGATGCAATGAGATACACAAAGGTAAGTTATCATTACCTCTTACTGTACCTGCCCAACCATTTGCTTTTGCTGGTAATAACACTGTTACTTATACAAATGACAAGCATATGAATATGCAGCAACATTTTTAAAGTCTCTCTGATACAGAAAAGAATATGCTGACAAGGTAGTTGAAGGATCAAGCAAGTATGTAATTGATAGGATGACAGCAGTGCCACTGGAATTATGGCAGTAATGATTGGAACACTATCAAAAGTAATGAAATAAGAGGATTTATGCATTTCTTTCATAAGCTGTCATTTCTCCTCTGTTATCATTAATTTAATGTTTTCTGAAATGTAAAGTTCAGTTTAATTTACTTTTCTTTTATTATTTTTGTATTCTTTGGGACAACTTGGACTCACACCAGTGTATTTCATTAGGGAACATTTTCCAAAATATCACTAAAAACAAAATATTTCATACGTTGCTTTTCTGTTACTATAAATATCAAAACTAAATAAAAAAATTGATGATTTTGGGAAAATTTTTTTAAGTAATGGAAGGGACTTACCACAATCTTAACTTCATGAGAATGACATGATAAAGTACTTTTATACTGTAAGAGTGGTGGATGGATGGAATAAATCACTCTAGACATGCATAATGCAGACTGTATACAGAAATAAGTTGTATAATAGTACAGAATATTCAAGAGATGTGAAACTCCCTCTCTGTATGAAGAAAAAGGAGGCACACTGTTATATTTTGCACATTTCTAATTTCGTTTTCCTGTTTCTCACTTAGCTAAATGACCCCCCCCCACTTATTCTTAGAATACTTAAAAAGCACCCAATCTATGTGGCCATCTAGATGGATGTATATTTTTAACCTATATTCACATACATTTTTCTGATTTCTGAATAAGTTGATGTCTACTATAGTACTTCACACAGTAAGTAAGAATCTACTGAAGAGCATTGCACATAAAAACCATATGAAAAATACAAGTTACAATAATTTTATCAACTATAAGTTTAAAGGGGTCAGGGCTGAGGGAATGATTCCATCCCCTTGGTCAAAGAATTGAAAATGGCCAAAATATACCTGAATAACACATTGTAAGCCATCTAAATTGTGTAATCTGTGTTCATATGGGCAAGCAGAACAATGAAATAAAGGAAAAGATTTGTAGTCAATCAAAGAACAAAAAAAGTATCTTCCCTTAAGCTCTTACCACATGAGTCAACTTAACACTGAATTCACCTTAAATATTGAAATAAGAATACAATACATATTTCTCTTACGAAATAAACATGTGATACATTCCCACACTTACTGAGAAATAAAATACTCTGGTGGGAAAGTACTGGAAAGATACCTTATCAAAATGCTTGTGGTGGAAGTACACTCCCATCATACATTTTTCATTTTTCCCTTAATAAGTTGAGGACTATATTACTTGTTTGACCTATTTCTCTTACATGATGTTACTGTATTTCATATGACAAAAATAGTGATAACTTTAGTATACTGGTATTCAAGATGCATTCGGTGTCTGGGAGTCAGGGCTGGTGAGAGCGATAAAGGTGAAATAATTATATTTTTCTTCAGTGAGGATCATGTTAACTCACTCATGTGTAATGCACCGAAACCACAGCTCCCTATCTACATCCAGGCCACACATACCTTTCCATGGTTTACCCAAGACGTTTCAAATGCCTTGATTCAGTCCAATGACATCACGCTGACCCTGGTATAACACATCATTCCAATTCACTCTATTCCTTGCATGCCTCTCACCCTCCTGTATGTTCAGGCCCCAATCACTCAAAAATCTTTTTCACTCCATCCTTAACCTCCAATTCAGTCTCCCACTACTTGTTCCCTCCACCTACGACACAAATACCCTCTTAGTCAATCTTTCCTCACTCATTCTCTCGATATGTCCAAACCACTTTAATACACCCTCTTCTGCTCTCTCAACCACACTCTTTTTAATACATCTCTCTTACCCTTGCATTACTTACTTGATCAAACCACCTCATACCACACACTGTCCTCAAACATTCCATTTCCAACACATCCATCCTCCTCCGTACAACCATATAATATTGTTGGAACTACTATTCCTTCAAACATACCCATTTTTGCTTTCTGAGACATATAGGTGCATATTTAAAGTTACAAAGGGTACAGGTTGGATTCTTCTATGTTTGAGGTCAAAAGGGTGACTGAAGATTTCTGTGGAGAAGCAGAAATTCTTTTCCAGGTGAGCATTAATCCAACTGTCATGTAGACTTGCACTTTTGTTTTCCTTCAATAGTGTTTGGGTGCTGTGATGTGATAGTAAGGTCATATGCATATAAGAGAACCTTCATTATGTGGGTTGCAGGAAGTAGTGGAAGGTCACGTTGAAAAAGGATGAAAATGGTTGGAGGAGGATATTAGAGGTGAAGCCTTTGTAAGTACTTCTGGCAAGAAGTTGGCGAACGAATTTTTGTCACTGTTGTGGAGGGAGTCACTTCTCTTCTGTGTGAGGATATATGTGTATTGGGGGTACAATCTGAACTATTTTGCCAATGTCTATTGCTACTAATACTCTGATGGAAAGGAGCTGTGGTTGGTTGAAGCCTTATACAACATGTATTGTGAGGTCTGTGTGTAGTGTGGCAGTAGAATGATTAGACTTCAAGCCAAGCTGAGTGGGTTCTCGAGAGTGGGATACTTTCCCTAATTCTGTCGTGGATTACTTTTTCAAAGTTTGGATACTGATGACAAGAATGATATGGGGTATACTGTGTATACTGAAACTTACTTGCTTCATTCATTGCCAAAAACCTTAGGGATATAATTAATCTAAAGCCAAAACATGTCATCAAAAAAGATAAAGGGCTTCATGTTTGAACAATGCACCAACTCTTCCCCTAGCATTAAGGACTACCTAGAAGAGCATATCCATGAATACTCCTGAATACCATCTTCTCACCATCTGCTGAATAAATTGTTTACAATGGTTGAGAGGCTAATACCTAACCAGATTCCAACTCAGGGGTTTCTAACCCCTAGGCATCTGAAAAAATTCTATAAAAACTCACAGGACAAACCAAACCTGGAGGAACTTGGTTTCAAGCCATAAATGTTGGTAGAAAAATACCGAGTAATGAAAAGAATGCAAAATTAACAGATTGCTGGGTCCTTATGTGACTGTTCAAGATAGTAGAATCATACAGCAAAATATGGAGATACCAGAAAAGCAAATACAGTTGATGACATATGAAGAAATAAATAAAATATTTTTTGACATAAGATAGGCAAATTGATTCAGTTATGGACATGAAGCGGGGCATTCATATAGTCTATTTGTAAAGGTATTCATGGTGTTGCTTTCAACTAACTTGTGGTAAATTACTCCATATGCTAATAATACTATTGAAGAAAAAGTACTTTGCCTTATGTCAACAAATGTTTACCTATGAGTTTGCATTAATTACGAAAAGCTATATCACTTTGCTCAAGTTTTAAATAGCTCCTTAGATCATGGCCATCAAATTTTTTTTAAAATATAGGGCAATCAAATCACCTTTTTACTTTTTTGTTAGCCTAAATAAGTCAAGTCATGTTGACCTTTTCCAGATTATTTGTTTCTACAGCTAACTCTTAACTCTTTTTTCCTAGTCTAAATAAATTAAGGTCATCTAGATAGTTTCCAAAGGATTTGTTTCTGTTTAGGAATCACACTGGAAGTCCACCACAGTACTCTCTCTATCCCCTTACTCATTTTTTAAGTAGGGTGACCAAAAGTGAAAACAATTTCCAATGTGGAGATGCTGGAATGACTTGCAAAAAGTAGGGATTATTTACTTAAATTTGAATTGGAATGTCCTACCTATGAAGCGTAAACTTCTGTCTTCTACTTCTAAGTGCTTCCTTGCACTGTCTACTTGGTTTAGGTCATCAGAGATTATTACACATATCTTTTTCCTCATTATGTTATGTAGCTCAACAGAATTCATAAAGTAGTTTGTCTCTTGTTTTTACTGCTTATGTGTAAAACCTTGCACTTACCAATATCAAAATTAATTTGCGACTTGTGAGCCCAATCTATCAGTCTGTCTATGTCAGCTTGCAGCTGTAGCTGTGCAATTTCTGTTGTAGCTTTACTTCCCAGCTTAGTGTCATCTGAAAATTTTGATATCTTACAGCATAGCCCATTATCAATGTCATTAATATATATCAGAAAATGAAATGGTCTCAAGACTGATCCCAGCAGCACTCCTCTTGTTATGTCTAACTATGCTAAGAACTGACCATCAATCCTATGCTAAGAACTGACCATCAATCACTACTATCTGTTTATGGTCAATAAAACAATTTTCTAGCCACTTCAGTGAAATATAACACTATCTATACCAATTACTTAACATTTTCTATCACCCTTTGAATCATGCTATCAATCTATCAAAAAGACTGGTATCATGGAATACACAAGAGACACAGGTGGAGCCCAAACTGATATCATTGAGTATCTCTCAGTTATCATAGTCAGAAAATGTCCTGGATATTCTTAGCACCCCGTGACACCAGGTTTTGGAGGCCATAATCTCTGAATTTTACCATGTTTCAAAAAATGTCACAAGACATAAGAGGAGATGAGCAAAAGAGCACGAGTGAAAGTGGATAGGTATCATGGATCTCATCCACTGCATAGTTAAACTGACTCTTCAACAAGCTTTGAAAAAAATAAGTTACTAAAAACCACCTAAGTATCCACAGCATTTTAACTACAGTTTTTCCAAATGCTTCCTAAAGAAAAGTGATTAAATGAGTTTAACAGTTTGTAGCATTCATGATACTAATTTCTACTGTACCTGAAAAATAATGAAAAAAAAGTTAAACAGCATTACCAGTTCCCTTTGTTAATAATATATAATGATGCAGATAAAAAGGATAATTCATAGTTATGAGTCACTGCCAGATATTTCTATACTGCATCCACTTAAGCTCATGCACATGCATTCTCGGAAAAACACTACAAAATAATTCATAGTTTCACAAAACAAAATATCAGAAGAGGTGTTTAGTAAAGTTTGCTAGACATGTGATAGACTATCCCTATAATTGTGCCACTTAATATTTGTGTGGGTATGGCCTGAATAAAACTGAAAGAAAATAAACATATAAAAAAGATCTGAGTGATGGTTGTATTTTCTCCAGTATGGTTTGTTAGAAATTCGTACAATAGCCTACTCTTCACTCACAGACACATGATTATAATCATCAGCAATTTTGCAGGAACTTCTCTCTGGTGGAGAGATCGCAGATCTGTGAGCACTACATTACTGCAATAATATGTATTTTTCAGTCTTCATAACTCTCAGATCTGTTCATTTGTCATCTATATATTTAAGTAACTACATGATACTGAGTAGCTTTTCCATTAGTCCAAAATCACATTTCTGCTTTTTATTACACATCTAGTAGTGGGTTATTTCTTTAATATATCACAAAATATGCAATTGAATATCTGATTCAAATTGGCTTCAATTCTGTAGACCATTAGTTTCTAAGATAGGTTAAGTATACTTCCTGGTGACTCTTACACATGCCAATATCAAACTTAGTTAAAGTATTAGTTCACCATTCCAAATCACTGTAACCTTTCAAATAAGTTAAAGTTCTACCATGGTACTCTTAATCGAATCCATATGTAAGTTTCTCATTCACTTATCACATGTTCCAAATTGAAAAATACAGAATACATATTACTCACAATGCTAAGACCCTCAGATATTTTTAAAGCTTTACACCACACAGCAGTAGACAAATACGAATTCTCACCTAGCCAGTACAAAATATATCAATAAAACACTGTTGTAATATAAAAGACGATCAACCTTGCTGCTTAGCTAATGATGTGAATAAGTAACATTGCATGGGGAGCTCCAAGATTTTCAACATTTGGGGGATATAATATGGCACTCCCCTTGTCTGAATATGGCTGAATAAAGCATGAAAAGAATATATAAAAATTTATCTTGTCCTTTGTGCTGGGTCAGGTAGGTTTCTTGAGTTGGGATTTTTTTTTTTTTTTGTCCCCTATACAGAATTTAATGATATAATTTTCATAAACACTGATGTTAGAATAACAAAGCCCCTTAAAGGAAATAAAAATTCACATACCTCTAGCCCCCTAACTACAATGGTTTAGATTTTCCCAGAAGGCATGTGAATCATGATTAATGATTGTTCATGACAAATAAGTCATAAGTTACAAGTGCATGTTATTAAGCCTTGGTAACAGGCAAATTGAATTACATTTTGGCTGTGCAAGTTGGAACCATTAAAAGACTGTACCTCTGTTCCCAACCACTATCATCATAATTCATTATTCTTTCCATCAATACGATCTGCTATTCTTTTGATCAATAAAGTTATTTCTCATTAGGTAAAAAATATACATAGATGCTAGAATGTCACAAAAATGTGAACATTACATGATGGGCAGAAACCAAAATTTGCTGAAATCATGTGCATAGTAAAATACTGGTTATTTCATAGCGATCATCACTGACATCTACATAGAAGTGCCCAGTTATTTAGCATTCACTAGTGATGGGAAAATAAAAAAAACTCATAAGCATATGGTCTGCCTCACTAAGCTTTGGCTATGAGTGTTTTCTGCCCCTGCTGTGATATCAGATTGATAAAGACCACTGCATATTCCCAGAATAAGCGAGAGACACTGCAAGCCAAGTAGTCTGAAAGCCTGACATGTTACCTCCCACCCAACCAATTTCATCCAATTTCTCCTCAGTTTTGCATAAATCCTTAGAATGACATAAATCATCATTAAAAACAAAATCCTGGAAAACATGGAATACATATCACCTATCATGAAAACTGAAGAAGTCAGGAAATGGTGAAAGAGTGAGTGATTTTCACTGAATTCACAAGCAAGCATGCTTGGTGAGGACAAAGAGACATAGTGACCAAAGGTACTAAAATAACTATGCAGACAGAGTTTGGCAAGCTGTTAACTAGAAAGTAATGGTTTGCCATTTAGTAGCTGAAATGTTTTTATGTTCTTTAGTTTTGTGTACAGTAAAATGTACATATGAGTCCCAGAATTTCAGTGATGTTAGATCGTGTAAGATGCTGTGATAAAATGACATTTGTAATGACTTGAATGAACAGAACAGAAATGCTGAAACTGAAACACAGTAAGGCAGCTCTGTGCAGGGGAAAGTGAAGAGTTGGAGAACAAAGACAAATGCTATGGTAAAGAAAGTTAAGGTACAAAACTGGCTGAACGGACTGAGAGATGGTTATGATAATGATCCCATCACCATTTGGATACAATGTATGGGATCAACATTACAAAGGCAACAAATACTTACTGCTAAAGTTGGCCAAGACACAAGTGGGCCATATGACTTCACTTAGAAATTAAGGTGTCACCAAGATAGAGTAATGGATGATGTGACACAAATGGGCTGAACGTTATATAATGCAACCAGAAAAACCAAAAATTCTTGAGGTTTAGATCTGACAAGGAACCTCTGCAAGTTATATAAATCTTCTAAATTACCTGCTTTCTCCAATGATAGTAACATAGGTGGATGTGAGCTAATGGGGCCCTTTCTCCATCTGTTCCTTGAGCTACTTTGCTAATGCAGGACACAGTGAACGTGAACAGAAAAATTTCATACATGTTCACCATTTCTAATATCAGCAAGATCACACCAGAAACGGACAAAGAAATGGCCTTGTTCACATTCACTCTCTGGCTGTCAAGTATAATGCACAAAAACCTGAATCCCCTATCTGCATTCAGGCCCCACAGACTTTTCCATGGTATCCCATGCTTCACATGTCCTGGTTCAGCCTACTGACAGCATTTCATCCCCTGTCAACCATAATGCATGCCTTGCATCCTCCTGCATGTTGAGGCCACAAGCTTTCAAAGCATCTTTCACTCCATCCTTCCACCCCCACCTTGGTTTCCTCCTTTTCCTTGTTCTCTCTCCTTCTGACATATATCCTCTTAGTCATCCTTTCCTTACTCATCTTCTTCATTTTGTCAAAACCATTTCACACTTTCAATTCTCTCAAACATACTCCTGTTTTTACTATATCTCCCTCTTACCCTATCATTTCTTAATTAATCAAACCTCCTCAAAAAATATTTCAATTCTAACACATTCATCCAATCCTTTGCATTTTTGTATAAGACCCTTGCATTACATCCATATAGCACTGTGAAGACTATTATATCATTAAAGATACCCATCTTTGTCCTTACAGATGGTGAACTCTCCACACATTCTTCAGTGCAACCAAAACCTTTGCCCCCTCGCCCACTCTATTGCTCACTTCATCTCCCATGACTCCATTTGCTGCCATATTCACACACATGTATCTAACACACTTCCCTTCTTCCAAGTTCTCTCCATCCCAACTTATAACCCAGCTAACCTGTCTCGTTTCACCAATAAACTAATTAAACTTGCTTTTATTCAAATTCACAACTTTTTCTTTTATCATTCCACCTAACTTAGACACCAACTTTGGCAGCTTCTCCTTCACATCAGTTACTAGCACCATATTATCAGCAAACAACAAATGAGTCACCACAGCAGACTGAATACCTGCTCCACTCCAAGACCCTTGCATTCATCTCCTTCACCATCCCATTCAAAAACTAATTAAAGAGCCATGATGACATCACACAACACTGCCACAAACCCACCATCACCTGGATCCACTCACTCCACACTCTTAATAACTTACACACAACTTACAATCTTGTTTAAAACTCCTCACTGCTTCTAACAGCTTTCCTTCTCCACCATATATTAGTAGCACTTTCTAATTAACATCTTTATCAACACTATCACACGATTTCTCCAAAATCATAAATCTTTGTTTTCTTTCATACTTGTCTGTCATTTCCTGTGCTGGCAAGATAGTACCAGTGACAAACGAAAACAGGCCACATTCACTCGCATCCATTTTCTGGCGGTCATGCCAAATACAAACCCTTTCATTTTGCTAAAAATTTCTCATACACATTGTTCAAAGCATTCACCTGATCTACAAATCCTCTACCTCTCCTGAAATCACAGTTTCACTCCAGTCTGATGCCCTGTGCATGCCACCATACTCTCAATCACCACTCTGCCATACAATTTAACCAGTACACTCAACAAACTTATACCTCTGTAACTCTATCACTTACCTCTGTCCCATTCCCCCCTCCCTTTACACAATAGCACAATACATGCATTATACCAATCTTCAGGCACTTCACTATGATACATATATACACTGAAAGTCCAAACTAACTAACACCACAGTCACCCACTTTCTAAAGAAATTCAACTGTATTACCATCCATTCCAGATACATTGTATCTTAAGAAAGATTTTCACCACTTCTCTTTTCCCTCAACTACCTGCTGTGACTTTCTCACACTGCATTCCTCCCTGACCCAAACACCATACATCTGCGGACCTATCATCAAATTATAAAATAAACAAACTATAAAAATATTCTATTAGCACACTTACATGTACTTTCATACTGATTTACAGTAGTTCAATTGTGCAGAATTGTCTCTAGTGTTATAAACGTACCCAGATAATCTAAGTAGAACAGTATGATATAAGAGCCAGCTTGGTCAAAACATAAACTAAGTGACAGTGTTCCAAGCAACTGCAGTGTTATTGCAGTGTTTTCCATGTTACAAAGGTCTTTCTTTGTGTTTTCTCATGGCAGATAAGTGCACTATCAGTGTTGTATGTGCTAAGAGATCCAGGAAACACTTCAGCATAGCTAAAAAGGTGAAAACGACTGAGGACCATAAGCATGGGGTGAGTGGCTTGCATCTCATGCAATTCCTTAACCACCTCCAGTCTCAAAGGAATTTGGTAGGTTTCTATGAACACCTGTTAATACTTCATTTATTGTTTCTTGGAAATACTCAAGATGTAAGAGAATCTGGCTTCTAACAGACCACCCTTACTGAAACCTAATCTAAAATTATAGTAGCTGAATGATGCAAAATCATATAAAAATAACGTTACTTTTATCTGTTTAAACTAAACATATCAATCAGGTTTGTAAAACTAAGGTGTGAATGTATGTGCATCTGTACTGTAATGCATGCCAAAGTTTACTCAAACAGACACAATCAGCTTAAATGACTCACCGAGAGTGTGTGTAGGCAGAGAGAGTGACATGATGGGTGGGAGGCTGAGAGTTATTTGAGGCCCCACCAGGACTAAGCACCAACTTGCGTACCACCAGTGACATGCCGTTGCTACCTTTCCTCAATAAAATGCCGAGCCATCATTACACACCCTGAAACACAATGTACTGCTATATTTGCTTAATCAACAACAATATCAGTATGTACTCAAATGCATTCAAACAGTGGCTTTAAATAAAGCTGTATACTTAATCTGCCTGCTGACAATGAGAAACAAGTCTTGAAAGACAGTACTACTGCGCATTAAACACTGACATTCATATGAGAAAAAGTTTTCAATGACTATTCTACTGTTTTATATCATATTTGTTCACCATAATCAGACTCCACCTGATCAAAGTTACACCACAAGTGAAAAGTCACTTTCACTGGTGTTGCATCCCTCACAGTAGAATCTCATCAAAGAACTTCTCACTCCAAAAGAATCTACATTTCCCTGCTACTAGAAGTAAAGCAATCTTGGACTGTAGGACTATTTAGAAAGGTCTTGGGTAACACCAGGAATCTCTCACAGAAATTAATCCATGGGTAACCATTAAAAAAAGAAATTAATAAATAAAAATGAAAATACAAAAAAATTCTAAGGATCCTTTTTAGTCATGTTCAAATATCCTAAATAGAAATCAAATTCCAGTTAAAAACAAATCAAATATAATTCCCTGGGTGCGCTAAGGAAGAGAATGCATGAGATAATGTGAGTATCTAGAGGAGGTCTGATGCCTGTTCAATATATTCCCAGGTATCCCCCAACAATTTTCCTCTGATATTGGAAGAAAACTGCCAAACTCAACATCAATTCTATTCACTTTTGTCATAATTTACAACAAACTATGATCTTTACCTTATAGATCGATCATATATTACAATGATTCTGCAAACACAAGAAAGCAATTATGATTTCAAAACCATCATCAGTTCAAACAGTTATATAAAGACACCATAACGCTTGTTCCTGTAATGTACTCTACTACATTGAAAACTTTAGTACAAAGGCATTTCATCCCATAAAATGAATTCACCTATACAGTAAAACATAAGAAATAGAAATATCTTAATCTCAATTATCCATTATTTTCTTAACTTCTCTCTTCTACAGTTTCTTAATCAGCCTCCCATGTGGTAGTGTCATATGCTTTCTGTCAGTCAAGATATCAACAATCTACTCTACCTTCCCCCTTTTCCACGTTCACTCTCGTAGAAATGTTAGAAGTTTGTTATACATGATCTATCCCTAAAACCATGCTGTTCCTCACTTGGATAATTTCTCTTCTATAGAAAGTCATCCATTCACTTTCTGATTATCTTTTCCAGAACCTTAGTGACCACATTCATCACTAAGACCAGCTGTAGTTCAGTGCCTGTTCCATTTCCTTCCTTACATACAGGAATGACATTTACCCCTTTTCCACTCCCTTAATACTTTGCCTCTCTTTAGTAACTTCTTACACATCATTTCAAGAGATATGTCTAGTGTATCTGTACACATCTTCACAACATGAGGTAAAATTTCATCCTGACCATGAACCTTCTAAGGACCAAGACCTTCTAGGACTCTCCTGTCTTTTCTAGACGACGATGTTTTCTCAGGCCTCCTCTCTACTTCAGTTCACTGATGTTGGGGCTGTAATAACTTTCATTGGGAAAACATGTGAATTGTTATTCAGCTCCTCACATCATCCTCTGCAACTCTTCCCTCTGAATCCCTTAGTCTGATTAGCTGCTTTTTCCCTGACAATTTATTCCTAATATATTTTTGTGGATGGAAAGCTAATAGAAGCGTTGGAGTTTCCATCAAAGTGTGTGTTCCACTAAAAAGAAGAGTGGAAGTGGTTTCTGGTGAAAGGGGGTCTGCGGTGAGTGTGTGATATCACCAAGCTGTTTCATCTGTCTATGAATGTGAGGTTGTGAAAGAGGTAAATGTACAGGCCTTGAAGAGAAAGCCAGGTTTGTAGTTAATTAGAGGTGAAGAGCATGATTAAGCGAGTCAGTTGTTTTCTGATGACAAGGCTCTGGGAGGCAGATTCGAATGACGACCTGCAAAAGCTGGTGTCCGATGGTGTCCGAGTTTGGAACTGTGCGAGGGGAGGAAGCTGAGTAAATAAATTAATATGATTATAAAATCTAGCAGGAGAGAAAGACAGATTGGTCGTAGTAAGTCTGAAGGCGAGAACACGGAAGTGTGGCCTCTGATAAACGCAATTATTTGTTTTCGTAAGAAATGTTCAACAATACTGAATGCCTTACGAATGGAGTTACCGGACTCCACCTTCTTGTGGTTAGGCCGTGAAAAGTCACCTTCGTGAGGTTGTATAATGACAGGACAATCCCGTAAAAACTATATATATATATATATATATATATATATATATATATATATATATATATATATATATATATATATATATCCCTGGGGATAGGGGAGAAAGAATACTTTCCACGTATTCCCTGCGTGTCGTAGAAGGCGACTAAAAGGGGAGGGAGCGGGGGGCTGGAAATCCTTCCCTCTCGTTTTTTTTTTTTATTTTTCCAAAAGAAGGAACAGAGAAGGGGGCCAGGTGAGGATATTCCCTCAAAGGCCCAGCCCTCTGTTCTTAACGCTACCTCGCTAACGTGGGAAATGGCGAATAGTTTGAAAAAAAAAAAAATATATATATATATATATACATATATATATATATATATATATATATATATATATATATATATATATATATATATATATATATATGTATATATAATTCCCAATAAATCCACTCAACCTGCTACTGATACTAGTGCGGCCAAAAATCTGTGGAAGCCTCACGAGAAGTCCTCAGGATTACGCAGTAATAATAATAATAATAATAATAATAATAATAATAATAATAATAATAATAATAAAAATAATCCCTGGGATAGGGGATAAAGAATCTTCCCACTAGTGCGGCCAAAAATCTGTGAAAGCCTCACGAGAAGAGGTCCTCAGGATTACGCAGTAATAATAATAATAATAATAATAATAATAATAATTTTTTTTTTTTTTTTTTTTTTACTTTGTCGCTGTCTCCCGCGTTTGCGAGGTAGCGCAAGGAAACAGACGAAAGAAATGGCCCAACCCCCCCCCCCCATACACATGTATATACATACGTCCACACACGCAAATAATAATAATAATAATAATAATAATAATAATAATAATAATAATAAATTATAATAACAACAACAATCCCTAGGGATAGGGAACAAAACACTTCCCACGTATTCCCTGCGTGTCGTAGGCGACTAAATGGGGAGAAAGCGGGGGGAGGGAAATCCTCCCCTCTCGTTTTTAATTTCTAAAAGGAAGAACAGAGAAGGGGGCCAAGTGAGGATATTCCCTCAAAGGTTCAGTCCTCTGTTCTTAACGCTACCTCGTTAACGCGGGCAATGACGAATAGTACGAGTAATAATAATAATAATAATAATAATAATAATAATAATAATAATAATAATGTTGGTTATATTTTGAGGCTAAAAACACGGTTGAGAGGCTTGGGGTTAACATTATCACTTTCAATGATATCTAATCTACACGACGAAATGGTTAAATATGAATAGATTCTGCCAAGTATTTGTTCACCTTAAAAAAATAAATATGAAATGTAAGAGCTACGAAAGTTACGATTGTTTTATCCATTACTTTCCGTGTCATCCGTAAATGTTATCAAAAATACCTGGGGTAGCAGTAAACACTACATGGCCCCAAATGGAAAGCACAGTTTCATACCTAACAAATATACTATCATCTCTCTAAAACTGGACAGCGTCGGACTTCACACATATTAGAAGGACCATAATCAACGTGTCTTCAATGACGATTCAGACTATCGCTATCTACTACTTTGAACTTAATTATCCTCCGTCAGAGAATGACTTATGTACAACCGTGATCACAAACATTCCAAGGTAGTTATATTTCCTTAAGCGATCATGTTTTAAATGATGCTCTTGAGATGGTCACTACAGACAATTCTGAATATAGTTTCTTAAGAAATTCCCTCTTACGTCCAATATACGGGAGCTATGTCATAGTCCTTCGTCTTAATTAAAAGACTAAAATTTCATAACGTCTACAAATCTCCTTACACATTAAATGGCCGTACAATTCGACAAGCCGTTGTCCACCTAGGTCATTCTATCTCAAATAATACGACTCAACATCACCGTTCCCTAAACTTAGAACAAAAACAAAAGCTGCAGCTATGAATAATCACGTCCAATGCTACCTGGCAGCCATCAGAATTTCGTGACTATCCATATGAAATGCATAATGTTCATTTTTAACATCATACAACAGCAACTAATGACAAAAGGAAATCTTTCATCAGGCAATATTTCAATTGTCGATTTTGCGGAAAAAGAAAATCCCAACTAATGGAAGCGACGCCAGGCCCACTTCACAACGCATATATAAACGATCTAGATTAGCTTTTACGTCTACTGAAGCATGTAACTGCGTGCTTTTAAAATACCACACAATAAAGTTCAATATATGTTTGCAGTATCAATAATGTCTTCTAAATAGCGACCTCTCTCCATTTTGGGGCGTATCGATCACGCCGCGCTCCACAACATTCTGTCGTTGTGGCCTAGAGAGTGGGTCGTCATGGCAACATAATGACGTCAGAGGCGGAGGCGCGAAAGGCAGAGCGGCTCTACGCTCCCAATAGAGGCACGCCAGGGGGTGACCAATCTTCTTTGTTTTCATCAATCCCGTCATACTGTTATTACAAACGCAAGGGCCCGGAAAATTATATATACAGTTTCAAATCATCATCGTAAGTAGAAGAATGACATCAAATGAAGTAAAATACAGCCAACAACACCCCAGGATTTGTTCACAGTGAAATGTCAATGGCGTACTTATAAAACCTACACACTCGCTCTTGACACTTGCATTAGTGACGCAGCGACTGAGAAACATTCCATGGATGCACGATGTGTGATGACTGAAAGACGTTAAGGAATAGTATTAATATAAATGCCTCAGCCCTAACTTGGGAACCAAGTGACGAATGAGCGTACAAGGAATACCCAGAGACAAAAAAAAGTTACCAAATTCACAATAATAAAAGGAAGTTACTTGATTTAGCCTGTGGCGAGAGGAGAGCGAGCGGAGGAGTTGGCGTAGGATGATCAGTTGTGCGAGGGGCCCCCGCGTGGGCGGAGAGCCTGGCCTCCTCAACCTACCATTCAGGTCGAGCGGAGCCAGCCAGCCGTGCTGGGGGGGAGCAGCAGCAGCAGGCTGGGCACGCCCGGGACCCATCACCACCACCAGTGTTATGACGAGAAACTCACTGGCAATATCACGGGACAAAGGACTGACGAGAGACTGTACACAATTGACTGACTGCTGAGAAAACAGCCGAGGATGGGGGGACATGGTGCCTGATAAAGCCGCATACGGAGGGTGCCTGCAGTATTACCCTGAAAATATGGCTGGCTTGCCAGTGACAAAATCAGGCGGTTACGTCGTAAGTTTGGGAGGCGTGCACGCATTACCCGCAACGCTCCCCCGCCTCCATCATACCAACACAACCGCCCGACATCGTCCTTGGCGCTGACTGCCACACACACACACACACCCCTTCTTCGTGTCCTCCTAACCAGGATAAGGAGTCACGTCTCCAGCACTCATGCACTCTGATCATGACTTGTTAATAAAACCCTTCAGTAATAAGCCAGCTTTTTCACAAGAGTCGATGTTACCCCGTCCCTCCGTGACTGCCAACGTGCATGTGCTTCACAAAGTCACGCTAACCCTCTGTTCTTACTAATCTATCCGACCACTACGAGCAAGTCTTTCACATCGCCACGGTTCTGGTTGGATAAGAAATGCTTTCGCTGACCATCGATATCGTCCGTATTCCGTGTGTGTGTCTGTCCCCAGTCACCTGGGGCGGCGAGAAGACATACTGCACTTGGCAAGATCACCAAAGCAGCAACGCTGCTGGCGGCGCGGCAGGCTCCTACACTTCGACGTCACCACCCACCGCCCACCTTCCTCTGGCATGATTAACAGCGTCAGTAACTTCCACCGAGATTATTATGTCACGATATCGTATGTAAGATTATACTCCCCATGATCCATATATTCATCAGCTAACACCTTGCATGGATAAGAGATTTTTCTATATATGGTTCTCAATGCAGCAGATCAATGGCACTATTCGACTGTCGAGAAGAATTAGGGATCCCAATTATATATATATATATATATATATATATATATATATATATATATATATATATATATATATATATATATATATATATATATTCCCACGTATTCCCTGCCTGTCGTAGATGATGACTAAATGGGGAGGGAGCAAGGGGCTGGAAATCCTCCCCTCTCGTTTTAAAATCTCCAACAGAAGGAACAGAGAAGGGGGCTAAGAGACAATTTCCCTTAAAGGCTCTGTCCTCTGTTCTTAACGCTACCTCGCTAACGCGGGAAATGGAGAAAAGTATAAAAAAAAATAAAGGTGAAACTATACAAGAACAACAGATATCACAAAACATTTACTACTTATAAAGTATAATATCTTAAAAGCCGACAGCACTGGTGTTCATCAACATATATATATATATATATATATATATATATATATATATATGTATTAGGAAGATATTAACCCCTTGAGCACGACGGTCCGACTCTTCGTCAAGATGACATGAACTCCGACCTCAGCAGCCCTGAGAGATTTAAAATTGCTGCCCCCCCCCCCAAAAAAAAAGGGAAATGCAGCCCCAAACCCTCACAACAAAATTGACGAACAACTCAAACGCGATGCTCAACACCACACTACTAATACGGCTGGGTAATCCCAAGGAAGTGTTCCCCCCTCACGTCAGAGGATCGGAAGCGGACGGACCCGACTCCCTACCCACTGACCACACGTACGAATAAAAATGATTCACTTTTGTGGTCTAAAGTGTAAGACAAGAGCCCGGGACAAGCACGAGCCAGGGAATGACGAAAGATTTCTCATTCTAATATCCCTGAAAGTGTGTGTGTGTGTGTGTGTGTGTGTCCCGAGGAGAACTTATTCACGACGTCATTGGGGGCGGCTTCAACCAAAACATGACTCCATTATCCTGACTGATAGAAGGGAACACGGTGGTTGCCTTCCCCCCCCCCCCCCAACCTTCCAAGGTGGAAGGGAAAATAGAACCCTGACGACAAGAACCCCCCCCCCCACACACACACAAACACACACCAACCTTCTCAGCCATGCCAAATAATAGAGCATCTGGTCACACTGTACCATCTTCGAGAACACTCGCGTAAGATTTTCATTATAAAACCCTATGATGCTATTTCTCCCCTACCCTCCCTCCTTTGGATGTTTCGTGTCATCCTAAAAAAAAAAAAATCATTAGAAAAGTCCTTTCCAACAAACTTACTTCCACACCAAGCAATGATGAAATTCGACATGCGATTTTCAATATTTTTTTTTTTTTGTCTTCAACACAACTAAATGACCCACAAAGAGAAAACTTTTACGGTGATGAAATACACACAAACACATTAACAGCGAGTATATCCAGCTCTGCACGGGTGTAAAGTGGCTTTTATTAAAAAAAAATTACACTACGGTCATTTTAATCTTTCAGAACCCATTCTTGAGAAATAAGTATAAGCGAAATAAGTATAAGCTTATATAAGACTAGAGTAGCACCTAGTGGCCTCAGAACGTCCTTCAAGGCCAATAAGCGATACTCTAAACCTGAATTCTCAAGTGCATGCGTACAATTCCTTGGGGCTTTCGTGTGCTAAAGTTCGGCCTTGATAAAGGTACGCGCAAGCACATAAACACTTGAAATTATCATGAGAGGACAGGGGGCACGAAAGAATGATATACTCGTTTTCCTGCGTATCGCAGTAGGCAGGACCCGAAGCTGGAAATTGGAAAGGAGAGATGAGTGTAGGTGGAAGGCTGCATGGATCCCAACAGCTTACTGAAACCCATAAATCTGGGAAGCAAACAAGGGAGGGAAGCTGTTATGACAATAGGCGTGGAGATGTGGCGTATCACACGTCCTAGAACGCCTCAAAGTCTGTGTGTGGCGTACCAGGCACTAGGGGGAGGGGTCTCTAGGGACGTGTGTGGAGTGTGCCTGATACCGGATGGACTCTAAAGACGTGTGTAACGTGCATCAAGTACAGGAAGGTCTCCAGGGACGTGTGTGACTCGCCTAACGCTGGAAAGTCTCCAGGGACGCGGGTGAAGCGTGCTAGGGAAAGGAGGCTCTCTAAGGACGTGTGCCAGGTACTGAAGGGTCTCCAGGGACGTGTGTGACGTGTGCCAGGTACTAGAAAGTCTCCAAGGACATGTACAACGTACACATGGTACTGGAGGGTTTCCATATGCATGTGTCATACACGGGAAGGTGTTCGAGAAAGGTGTGTGGAGGAGAGCAATGACCGGGCGGCCACCAAGCCGACCTCCTTCCGTGTCAGTAATGCCTCACGCCCGCCTCCCCGCCACCCCATCACCCACCTCTCCAAGCCATCAACTTCACCAGCACGCTGCGCAACACATTACCACCCAACAAATTACTTCCATTACGACTCGGTACCACCTGATGGACTGTCTCAGATACCAGACACTTTACGTCGTTAACTAAGCGAATGGTCCGGGGGTGAGCGAAAGGTTATATACCAGAGGAAAGGTGCAGGAGAAAATAACAGTCTGGGAGGGTAAGGATGGCCCGGACAGGCGAAGCAATGATGGAGAGTGAAGACGTGGTGGCAGACAGACACCAACACGAGAGAGAGAGAGAGAGAGAGAGAGAGAGAGAGAGAGAGAGAGAGAGAGAGAGAGAGAGAGAGAGAGAGAGAGAGAGACGTGCCAAACGTAGTCACATCGCCAACAGCGAGCTCCTACGGATGGCACAGCGCACCTCACACAGACCTCGCCCACATCTCACACGGACCTCATCCCGCCCTGTGGCTTGCCCTCGCCTCACATGGACCTCTCCACGCCCTGTGGCTCGCCCACGGAACTCTCCCAGCACTGTGACTCGCCCACGGTTCACATGGACCTCACTCCGCCCTGTGGCTCGCCGACACCTCACAAGTACCCCCTCACCCTTTCCTGTGGCCCGCCCACTCATACGAACCTCATCCCTCACTATGGCTGGTCCACACCTCACACCCCGCCCCACCCTATCATAATCCTCGTCCACAAAAAGAAAACGCACACAGACTTCAAAATATCAAAACACACGGTAAAACGGGCAGCAGGTTCCCGAGACGAGTGAGAGAGTACAATGGGAATAACGAGTACAATGAAAGCCAACCTGAAGAAATGAAAGCTAATTTGTGTGAGGGGGGAACACAAAGTAATTCGAGGCTTGGAGAAGGAAAGGTTAACACGTGGGAGGTACGTAAATGGGAGCAGTAGCACAGGAAGTGTGAAAGGTGACACGGGTGTGGGTGTGTTACGTATGAGGAGCGTCAGGATGAATGAATGTGTACGACGCCACACACACACACACACACACACACACGCACGCGGCGGGGCACCTGGCTGGTCCGTCCACCAGACCCACCCACTCACTACCTCCCCCCCTCCCCCTTCCCTATATGGTGCGCCCGGAAACAAATTTGCTACGTGGACGGCCTGTCCCCAATGGCACGCAGGTGCAATCCTTCAGCACGACAGTGCAGATCCTGCAGGACGAAGGTGAAATCCTTCAACACCAAAGTACGATATTTCAGCTCGATGTTACGATCCTCTAGGGGGGGGGGACGACGACACGATCATTAAGCACGACAGTGCGATACTTCAGCACGACGATACGATCCTCTCGGGAGAAGGTACGATCCTTCAGCGCGGCGGCGAGAGCCCTTGAGCACGACGGTGCGATTGTTCAAGCACGACGGTACGACCCCCTCCGAGCACTACAGCAAGAACCTGTGGTATGCCTGGCCTGTCCTGGAGTCGTGCTCATGTGGTTATCCGTGCATTAAGGATGCAGAGAATCAGCCGGCCGCCAAGCTGAATACAACACACAGCAAATAAGGCAAACAAGCTTAAGTGCAATAACGGCAAGCATACATGAGACGCGGGGAATAAAAAACTTGCAAACAAAGGATCTGGCTAAGCTGCTGGAGATGGTGGGGTTCTGGCTAAGCTGCCGGAGAAGGTGGGGATCTTGCTAAGATGCTACATATGGTGTTGGGGGTGATGGCTGGGTCTCTGGCTAAGCTGTTGGGGATGATGGTGGTGGTGGTGATGGAGGCAGCAGGGGATCATGCTAAGCTGCTGGGGATAATGGTGGTGGCGGAGGAAGCAAGGGGATCAAGCTAAGCTGTTGGGGATAATGGTGGTGGATCTAGCAAAGCTGTTCGGGATGATGGTGGTGGGGGAAGCAAGGGCTCTGGCTATACTGCTGCTGGTGGTGGTGGTGGAGGAGGAGGCGGGGGTTGGGGGGATTTGGCTACCTAGCCCCTTTCACCGCTGTAGGCAAGAGTCCTCAGTACCCACATTTCCCCCCACACGCACACAAGCGGGTGCGGCAGCGATGGTGGTGGCAGGAGTGAGCTAATGCTGGTGTTAGTGTAGTGGGCGCGGCAGTGTGTTGGCGGCATTGTGGAAGTGGTCGTGGTTTGGAGGAGTGTGTGGGGGGAGAAGGGGGTTAGTTGGTGGCTTGTGGAGGTGGTGGTGGTGGTGTTTGGTTGTGGCGGCGGCGGCAGTGTGTGCTGGTGGGAGTCGTGATGGGTCTGACAGTGTGCTGGTTGTCGTGATGGTGGTGGTGGTGTAGTGGGGACGGCAGCAGTGTGCTGGTGGTGGATGATGCAGCGGTGGCGGTGTGGCGGCAGTGGTAATGGAGGGCGTAAGGTGGTGGTGCTGAGGACGGCAGCAGTGTGTTGGTGGTATGGTGGAGACGACAGCAGTGTGGTGGTGGATGATGCAGCGGTAGCGGTAGTGGTAATGGAGGGAGTGAGGTGGTGGTGGTGGTGGAGGGCGGCGGCAGCAGCAGCCTGGTAGTGATGGCAGCGGTGGTGCTGTATTTACAGCATGTCAGTAAACGACGCCCAACACACGTCTGCTTAAGGTGTCACTCACAGTGTGTGTAACATTTGGGGAATACGACCCTAAGAGCTGTACAGCACTGTTCACCATCTTTTAACTTATAATTAGTGTTACTCAGTACGTCTCTCTCTCTCTCTCTCTCTCTCTCTCTCTCTCTCTCTCTCTCTCTCTCTCTCTCGTTAGTCTGGAGAAGAGATGCTTGGCAGATTCAGGAAGATGGAGGGTGGGGGTGGGGGGTACGTGACGATGTGTGGTGGGGACTGCATGAAGGGGGACCTGGGGGACAATCAAGCACAAATCCTAAGGAGGGGAGAGGGAACCGAAGAGAACCTGGGGGTAACCAAGCACCAACCTTGGGGGCGTCTGAAGTAAACCTAAGAGGGAGGAGGGGAGTAGGAGTCATGAAAGCACGGGCGAAGCTGTGCTTGAGTCAGTGGGGGCCACGGTGTGACAGCCTGGGATTGACTGCCTGCCTGCTTGCTCGCTTGCTTGCTTGCTTGCCCAGCTATAAATAATGGCAGACCTGGTCTCCCAGCAACAGCGCAGCAAGACACCATTACATATGAAATGCAAGGTCAACACGGTACCCGAAACAATGACGATGACAAAGCAGAATAAAAAGATGACTGAATTTCAACGGAGTGAAAAAAGGGGTAAAGAGAGAGAGAGAGAGAGAGAGAGAGAGAGAGAGAGAGAGAGAGAGAGAGAGAGAGAGAGCACATAATGTACAGTGACAATGATAGAAGATTCCAACAAGTAAGGTCACTTCAAAGTCTTAAAGTTATCGTGCCTAAGGTTCGTACCTTTTGAGCTCAAGGGGGGCAGTATGTGGTAAGCTGTCCCTCATCACATCTCTTACTCTCCTCCCTTCTGACCTTCTTTCCCTAATGGGTGGGGGGAAAAAAAGGGAATAAAAGCTTTCTTTGTAGTATGATGTCATGACCACGTCTTCGACAAAACAACTACACCTCAAAGCCAATTTCAAACAGACGTCGACCGCAAAAAAAAAGGTTTATGTGTGTGTGTGTGTGTGTGTGTGTGTGTGTGTGTGTGTGTGTGTGTGTCGAACTTCGGGCACCAAGTCCCATCAAAGAACAAGTACACAAGCTAGAGGACGTGGGATTACCCTTACCTACTCGCGGTAACGTACTTAAACTTTACAATCCGAGGCCCCTCCGGAGAAGCCACTCAAAATGTTAAGACTTTATGTAAATGCACGGCCCATGTTATTCCCAAGGGGAACTTTATAAGTTCTGTGCTAAAGCAATCAAAAATACAGCGAATCTCACTCGACGGTACAAGAACTAAGAACCTAAAATCCTTCGAACCAAACCTTTCGGGGATAAAATGCACCTCAAAGACACCGTATTTATCAAATTATAAATATCCTGTCTTGGAGAACGTACATCTATCTATAGCGTAATTCTCATCGCTTGAATCGACAATTTCACGTCTTATTCCGTCTGGGGAAATGGCTGTCGGCGACCATAAGGAAACTGGACCGCTTCCAGCAAGGTGCATTGCATCATTATGCGTGGCTATGAATGCTCGCCTCACCCGTCCGTCCGCCCGCCTCCCGCAAATCCTGCTCGTGTGATTAATAGTCATCAAGACAAGCTCGGCAGAGCGGAAGGGATATGCATCTTGAGTAGCGCGTGCGCACGCAACCACATTCGTGTGTGTGTGTGTGTGTGTGTGTGTGTGTGTGTGTGTGTGTGTGTGTGTATAAAGGGAGAATGTGACAGAAGTTGAGAGGAAAATATACGCCATAATGACGATCCAAACCAAAAATAAGGACGAGTCGTGCACGACAATTGACAACCTGAAAAGAGGAGCTGCAGGAAGCTCTTCGCCACACCCACACACACACGTTACGTCAAGCAAACCATCATCATCACCGCAAGCAGCATCACTGTAGGTATCCAGTGACATCCTTCACTGCTACCCGGGAAGCCCATCCCCAGACACACTGCCAGGCACACGGCGTCTTGCTGGGCGAAGGGAACACACCATCTCCCGCGGATCATATCTTGCTCAACTTCTCTGGTCATTTTCCTTTCGTGAGGACATCATTCACTTACTTCCATGTCATCATCTGCACGACAGGAAGATACATGGTTTTGAAATACGTGCTCTCTCAAAGAAAGTCTTATCTAGAGCTGAATAAAACAATAATAAATAAAAGGTAAAGGCGCTCTCAGTACTTTAAATTTTCCTTCCCTTAGGCCAAACATTATCCTTAAACCGTGACATACGCTGGTGGAGCTCTTTAAGCACGATGGCCCACCAACCTCTGACCTAACCCCTTAGGGAGCCGATTCAAAGGCCAGACCATCACCGTGCCTACGGGGTTCATAAACGATGGTTGTGCACACTGGCTTCCATCACTCGCATCCCCAACAACCCTGTGCATGTCACTTCATATACACCCAAACCCCTCCCCATCTTGGTCCTGCCTGCCCCCTTCCCTCTGGCGTGACAGCAGCACGTCCTTTGTGGTCAACACTGTTAGGCGCGAGCAGGTCTTGCCACAATCCTCTTACACTCATTACTCTCTCTCTCTTTTTTTTCTGCCTCTCCCTTTTGAGAGCCGCCATAACCCTCTCCTCGCCCGCCAGGGATCACAACTAGCCTGTATCGGGACGCCCTCTTCACCTTTTCATGGTTCACACGGTGTGGCTTGCTCGCCTCCCGTTTTTTTTCCATCTTCCCCTCTCTATCATCATATTGCTTTACCCTCTTCGTCTTCAAAATGAACTCATTTCTCCCGAGCGTGAGTCTGGGAGGAATTATCTTTTTTTTTTTCTCCATTCAAGATGATGAGGAGCGAGGTGGGTGTGTGTGTGTGTGTGTGTGTATGTGTATGTGTATGTGTGTGTGTGCGCGTGCGCGGGGGTGACGTTGGTAACTGCTGGACGAGGAGAGTGAAGTGCGCAGTTGTGTAGAGGTTGGCGTTGTTGAGCCGGAGTGAGCGTGCCCTTGACTCGCACTGGACACCGTAAGGAATTTACTGGGGCTCAACATGGTTAACGTCTACACTCTTCTCCTCCTGAACTATGTCATAATCCTCTTATAATCCTCTGATGTCTTCGTCTAAAACTCCTTCAGCACAAAACTGCACGGCCGACGGTATGACCGACCTCTTGAGCACGGCGGTGTCGTCCCTCGAGTCATGAAAACCCGACCTTAAAGGGTCAGGTCAAAGGTCAGTATGTTCTACCGTCGCGCTCAAGAGTGTAAACACAAATAAGCCCTGAGCTACACACAAATATCTACATATCCTCTACATCAGGACTGAACCAGCTAAATAGCATTTAATCATATCATCAGGGGAGACACAAGAGAGAAATATAACAGTCAGTTGATATACATCGAAGAGACGAAGCTAGGCCGCCATTTAGACAATCGCATGTTTACCAAATGGCGTCCTAGCTTCGTCTCTTCGATGTATATCAACTGACTGTTATATTTCTCTCTTGTATCTCCCCTGATGATGTGATTATTACACGAAAGTGCACTTGGGAACTTATCGTGTTTCATTTTCCCCGTGGACTCAGGAAAATATATATATATATACACAAACACTCCCTCCCTCTCCTTCAGTGATACACACTGGCTTCTCCAACTCCACTTTAAGAAATTCTCATCACACGGAGCAATGCACCAGTATACCCGCCAACTCTGCTAGGAGAAGTCTAACCAACAAGCAAGTGACGTAAACTTGCCACGAGACGATTCGACTTATGCTTGCACGTGCAAGCTCGCAAGACACTCTTCCTGTGTGAGAGAGAGAGAGAGAGAGAGAGAGAGAGAGAGAGAGAGAGAGAGAGAGAGAGAGAGAGAGAGAGAGAGAGAACCAGAATAGAAGTTAAAATGCATGCATGTAAACAAAAAAAAAAAAAAAAAAAAAAAAAAAAAAAGAAAGCTCTTAACATAAAGCCTGCCTCACTCCCACAACACTTTTATGCTTTCACACACTCTCTCTCCACACGGGTCCCTCGAGAACCCAATAGTGTTCTACTTAACAGTACTCTCCCAAAATTATTGGTGCTTAGCTAATGCTGATCTGGAGCAGCATTTTACTTCGTCAGGTTGTTCCTTGTGGGATGTGGTAGGCAAAAGCACTCAATGTGGGCTCAGGACGAGGTGTTACTGACAAGGGGCCCCTGCCAGGCTTAGCATCTCTTTGTGAATCTTCTCTCACGCACACACACACACACACACACACACACACACACACACACACACACACACAGGGGTGATCAAGACAAGGAGTGTCGAGTGTTGGAGCTTATCTTTCCTTCATTTTCTGTCCACGTTTGTGAGTATTATAACTACCACTTTATCCTGGCTCATGGAAAACAGTGTATACAGGACGGTGCAGCTGGAAAGGCTGGGCTTAAGAGGCCACATACAAAAGAGATTAGAATAAAACATATAAAGAGATGCTGGTAAAACAAGGTAAGGTGAACGACAGGTCAAATTCCAAGAACAGGGATGGGAGCAAAAATGTGCATGAACTGGTTCCGGTGAGGTAGAGACACTAAATTCAACGTGGAGAGGGGAGAGAAAGGGAAAGAGAGGACCCGAGCAAAAAAAAAAAAAAAAGTAATAGGACGCGAGGGATGAATGAAGCATCGATGAAGGGGCGAGTGCAACAGCAGCAGCACCATGACCCATGTGGTGATTCGGTTTTGATTTTTGCCGCACGAACACGGCGAGTTCGTCGTACACATTCCCACCCATCCAGTGAATGTGAGCTGTGGCGACGGAGAGGATACAGAACACACAACATGTCCAGGGAGGACCGCAGTGGTGACCAAGAGAAGGCGGGAAGCAGTATATATATATATATATATATATATATATATATATATATATATATATATATATACACACACAAGGTTAGGAGGCACTGCAAAACGAATGTATTACTCTCTCCCCGTAACAAAGAAACACTGATCACACACACACACACACACACACACACACACACACACACACACACACACATACACACAAACACACACACCTGCTATAAACATACCATTCATACTCCTTCACACACCGTCCACACAACAGACAGCTACATTCATCAACCACTCCGCAAAATATCTGTCTCCGTATGCCGTATACATACAACAGCAGCGCATTCCGAGTTGGGGGCTTGACTTTTGTATAAAGTGTATCGCTGCTGGTCTTCCTCCTCATTTTCTCTGCTTCGAGCGTTCTCAACTTCCAACCTCTGCAAGTTCGTTCCCTCGCACCATTCCAGGATAAAGTCATCATCATCATCATCCGGTATGATGGCGCCCAAACTTATGACGTCAGTTATGGCTATTTTCTTATATTTTTGCCCCCCCTTTTGTCTCCGGTAAGTGGCCTGACTTATTAGTTCCTCCCGTGGCGGAGGGTGTTCGAGTCTTTTCCTCAGTGAGCGTCACGCTGTTCCACTGGAACACCTGCTGGATGCATCTTCTTCCTTTCTCTTGCAGGTTTCAAGCCGACGAGATCGCCAAAGCTGGTGTCAATCGGCAACGTACGGTAAATTGCAGTTGCTGCTAATGTCCAATGATTGATATCCAGCGTACTAATTGGCGAGTTATTCCCTCTGAGGTACATTTCATGGAATATCACACGAAACGGGGGAGCAAGGGTCGGTGCAAGCTCATGAGGGACACTCTTAGGACTCGAGGAGGTATGCCATCTGGGCCCTTGTCCAGGTGTGGAGTGGGAGTAATCGGAAGAGCTTGCACAAGGCAAAGCCAGAAGATGGCATGGGCTGAGAGCGACGAGATGGAATCGGAGAACTAGAAGCAGAATAATGAAAAAAAAAAAAGTCGAATGTGAGGAAACTAAAGGGGCGAAAAAGAACGGCTCTATCAACTGGTTGGCAGAGGGGAGGAGAGGCTGCACTGACAGAGGGTATCAGAGACGCTTCTGATTAAGAACTACATTCGTCAGTGAAAAATAAAATCGTATCAGCCTCACAATCTTTAAATGAAGGTGTATGCCTGACTTTACGAGAACGAGCTTTGTCGTGATTCCGAGCGGAAATGAAAGCGGAGTGGGATTCACGAGAGAGAGGGGGGGGGGGAGGTGAGATTCATAGCCCGGCACCCTCTGTCCGTGATGCCAGAGGCATAAGAGCAGGAGCGATCAATTCCTTCACGGCTTTCCAGGATCTTATTACAATGGCCCGGCGGTTGTGGAGGATGCGACGGTGCCGCTCTAAATCCGTCCTCGCCCGGAGTTGCACAGATCGTCTTCAGTTTAAATATTCCCGTCCTCTTTCTTCTCGACAGTCATTCGATAAGCATTCACGACAGGCGCTGTTGCTGTACCAAGCCTGTAATTGTTTGGGATCGCCTGATTCCCTTGACTCGGAGGACCGATGAAGTTCACTTTTCTTGCAACTTATTCGACTCCAAAGTTAAATCACTCTTGGCAAAGGCACGCTCAGTCTGGCCACGGTCTGGTAACGACACAAGACAGCCTTGCCACAGATAAAAATCATCCTTATCATGAGCTAGATCACCTTCGCTCCACCCTAGCAACGATCAGTCTTTCCAAGCCGAAGCAGAGCTTCATCGCAGACAAGATATACCAGCATCAACACACTCTACCTCAACGTAGCGGCATCCAATCTCAGCTTAACCACATCCCACCTCTAACATGCCGTGCTCACGCCTCACCCAACGCTCAATCCGTTTCACTAAACTCTGGCGAACCAAACAGGACCTGTTACACACTGACCCAAGTCTCGTCTCAACCTGAATGCCCTATTATCAGAACCTAGCTTGATCTTCACACACCTTAGATCTCGCTCAACAAAGGCCAGCCAACTTAGTTCTCTCTTAACAAAAGCCAGCCAACTCTCACCCACAACCTACCTCAACCCGACCATACCTCTGCTGTCTCACTATGAGCCAATCTGGTGACGTACACCCAGAGACAAAAGGATATAAAACTCGTGTGCTATGACAGACGGGGAAAGATGAATAATTGGTCGAACACCTGGTACATACAGAGGCGGCGGCTCACGTGACCCCCCGGCCGTGTTCACACTGCGTTGCACCAACGTAGCTGCATTTTGCAATAGGCAGAGGTTCCTCTGCCCCCTACCACGGAGGGGATACATCCGCTGTTCCACGTAGTACATGTTGCCTCATCAAGCAGGAAGTCCCTCTACCTACACCCATACACTTCCTGTATGTCAAGCCCAGAACGCTCGCTGGCTAAATTCGTCCCCCCAAGACAAGAGACGCATACTGCAGAATATAAATTTCTGGTGCCTTCCTCTATCCGACATAACAGTGGAAAAAAAAAAATAAACTGGGCATCACAACGGCAGATCTGACAGACAGGCAACACCAGACGTCATGACAACAGCTCACGAAATGAGCTACATACGATTCAGAAGGCAACTCCAAACGGGATAAGCACATATCTGAGACAGAGTTATGGTTGGGGGCGAGCGGCAACAAGTGTAGGGTAGGGCAGGGCATGGCTGGGCAGTGGTTCGGCCGGCCGGAGACAACCTTGAACCTCCAGCCAGCCAGCCAGCCCCAGCCAGCCTCACTCCTGTCCGGGTAAAGTCGCAGAGGACACAGATTGCTACAGGTGCCGTGGTGGGGCTCTCGAACGCTACTGGTGGAGATGGTGACCACAGGCTGGGGGCGGCGGTATGGATGAACGATGATGGTCGTGGTAAAGATGAAGATGGTCAACAGTAACTAATCGCGATGGGCGATTAAAATGAAAAAAAAAAATAAGAGGACAACAATGGTGTTGGTGCAATCGACAGCGCCTCTGCTTTCCGTTGGTCGGTAAATATAGTTGTGGTGGTGACACGGGTGTCTCCAGGTACAGACGACAATGGTGAAGGCGGGACATTCAACGCGACAGTAACGGCAGCAGTCGGGAGGGGTAGGGAGGGAAGACGAGCGACAGGGACGTGTGTGTGTGTGTGTGTGTGTGTGTGTTGGGGGGGGGGGGGTTGTAATGGAGGCAGCCGCGTCTGGGAAGGGGGGGGGGAGGCCCAATGAGCTCCACAATGGTGATCCACACTTGATCAATACCACTCTTAACCTGCGATCGAAAAGAAAAAAAAAAAATTGCTCGTGCAAAACTAATATTTTGTTTTTACGTAACACGTAATATGTACGTCTACACCTGCATATATGAGCATATACCCCGCACCCCCCCCCCCCCCCCCCACACACACACACACAAGCGCGCAATTTTAAGCAGATGACAAAAACTGTCGGTAATAAACGAGGGCGACAGACAGTTCGTCCGCCAGGCTGAGGCAAATACACAAGTGAAAAAAAGACCTTACAAAGAGAAGGAAAATCGTCCAGGCAGGAACCCTGACGAGAAAATACATCAAATCCCACCAGACACATTCTCTTTTACACTCTTGTGTTTTGGATCATTGTTTGCTGGCGTTTTCTAATTCTTTGTTCATGACGGAAATCAGCGCTGCTCCCCCGCTCTGTAGACTGAGGCAAGCGGCGGCGGGAGCGCTCGCTCGGCACTTCTCAATGAGGCTGTATCGATGGCTGTAACAGAAAGAGCACCTTCAGCTGAAGTGTGTACTGCCCGTCACACTGGTGTTGTGCTTGTTCATGTAAGTCAACGCTTTCGGAGGAGGTACGAGTATGCCTCTTGTTATCCACGGACCATTCTAGAGAAATCGACTCCAGGACGACTTGGTAAATACCATTATCAACGACATTGAAAAACGCCTTTACGTAGTACCTCTGAACGGCGAATACGTGGTTCCAGACCAAGGAGGTTTTCAGACGAACTTGGTTCAGGCCACGGGGCAAACGTGTCTGTAAAATATTTACACTCAAGCGTACCAGAGTGAACCAATATGGCCACCCCCCTCCCCAAACCTTCCCTCCTTCCTCCACATCGCCCCCTCCACTCTTGCAACAGCGCGGGGGGGGGGGGGGGTCCATAATAATAATTACGACAGAGAAGTGCACCACCGCCGCCATAATGTTCCTGTTACCAGCATACTGGTCTGTTACGACACCACTACTCGTTCACTAGAATATAAAAAGAAAAATCGTTACTAGCTCTACCAATTCTGGCATGCAGAACGAGGTTCCATTGCGGTTTGATCATCACACCTTCCATTTTCATCTGGACAAAAAAAAAAAAAAAGATTAAAACATTCTTGAAACTTACTAAAGTTTATATACAATGCTATATCTAGTTCTACAGATTCGGGCATGGGAAACGGGTCAATAATCTGGTGTTTCATTAAACCTTCCAATCTAATTCCTAATAAAAACAAAATATATACATATTTTTAACAGCAGACGCAAAACATTGTTGAAACTCAATGAAGCAGGGTCTGAGCATTACTGTTACATATCAGTATCAGAGGAAATAAATGAAAATTATTCTCATATCTCTTCATCAGGACGGATGACCTTTCAGTATGACAGCATAACCTTTGACCTGACCCTTGAGAAAGCCGAGCAAGGATTTTGCCTCGGAGGCAAATTGTCAGCTGTTGACGCAAACTCGTTGAGCCATGGAGAGGTAAGCTAGTGCATGAGCACACACACACACACACAATATATATATATACATATATATATATATATATATATATATATATATATATATATATATATATATATATATATATATATATATATATATATATATATCAAATAAAATGCATTTTCAAGATTCCAGTTAAAACAGCTCGCCATTCTCGAAAAGATTTATGCGACTGAAAAACCGCAGCGCGCCGAAAGGGGACGGAGAACAGTGGGGTTTAAATAATTTAACGGGAGGCAGCCTCTGCTTTTCACACCACCTAACACTAAACCCGACCCGCACACACGACCAGCGTCATAACACGACACCGAACGAAATAAAGGCGAGACTGAGGACCTAAAAATCTACCAAGATTTCTGACATTCTCGGCGGTATCATCAGCAGGCAGCAAACTTCCGGGTGAGAGTGTGTGTCTGGAGGAGCGACGGGGGAGTGAGGGAGGGTGGTGTAAAGCATGGGGGGAAGGGGGGGGTGGGCTAGCGTGAGTGGTCCTCGTCTAACCACAGAGGAACACACACAAGTTCAGAGTTAATTCAACACAAGTGGCAACACAAACTTGGCCCGTAAAGCCGCGGCAGCTATGTCCACCTCCCTTGGCACAAGAGGCCAGTCCATGATACAGAGGTTGGTGGATGTGATGGTTTGTGGTGCGGGTGCATGCCTACAGGGAGCGAGTGGAGTGGTGGAGGAATGGGGCCGTGACTTACTATACCTGAGCCTGGAGGAGTCACACATCTACCTCTCGCAAGGCTAATTGTATACGTCCGACTCTATACCAGCTACACACCTGCGCAGCTCGTCTGCCCATCACTGCACCTCTCAACACCAGTCGTGGAGTAATCCATTTGTCTTGGCCGGATGCTACTAATCAAGCAGCTTATCGTAAATAAGTGGAGGACTAGCCGCGTTCAACTCCACACCCGTGAGCTAATCCTGTCCTTTTTAAGGTGTATTACAATCCACGTCCAACTGGCCAACCAACACCACCTCACACGGTAGGACTAAAGCTGAGCGAGCCAGCGGCCGGGCGGCGCTAATAAACAACAAAGCTTTGCCCGGGCGACTAGATGTGGTCGGACCAAACCCCAACAACATACCAGTACCATAACAGGTCCCAGGTGGCTCCTCTCCCCTCCCTATACCCTGCCTTCCTCCCTCACCGGCTGCTCCCGCCGCCTCTCCTCCCCACTAACCCGAACCCCAGTCCCACCATCGGCTGGGGACGAGGGCTGTCTGGCGTAACCTTGAACTTCAGCTGGGTGTGACGGCCCTAGGCGGTCTACGTGGCTCGTCCTACATGGCGGCGCGCGCACACACAGGTCTATATCAACCACAAGGGACACTTGTACTCTCTCTCTCTCTCTCTCTCTCTCTCTCTCTCTCTCTCTCTCTCTCTCTCTCTCTCTCTCACACACACACAACTGCCTAATCCACAACAAGAGGACAAACCACAACCAGCTTCGCCATGGTCAGGGATGGTGGCGCTCCATGGCATTCCCGTCTGCTCCAACATACGAACATTCACAGAACACGGGAACCGTGATCAAAACGCAGCACACACACTTTTTCCCATACATTACCACCAGACTAGAAGATACAACATATCCGTGCACGCACGCGCACACTTGGGACACCATGAACACACGTGCGTGCAGACACCCGCCCACCCGACACATGTCAGCACAGGAAGATGAAGCAGCTGGAGGGCGATGCGAGGATGGATGGATGAGGCATGTAACAAGGTGGATATGTGGGAGGTAGGCGGAAGGGTGAAGGCACCGGCGGGCGGGTAAGATACATATGTAGGGGGCTGTGAAGCGTGTGGTATGTATGGGGTAGGTCGGATGGGGGCTGTGATGCGTGAAGTATGTATGGGGTGGACGGATGGGAAGTTCTGCATGGAGACAGAGTGGCAGTAATGAAATGAGAGGAAGACGGTGTGAGGCGAAGGGATATGTGGTCCACGAGGAGGTAAAAAAAAGGTGAGGTACCTGGAAAATAGGAACGAGGAGGCACCTGAATGAGAGAAGTGAGGTATAACCACATGGGAAAGACCAAGAAATGAGAGAGAGAGAGAGAGAGAGAGAGAGAGAGAGAGAGAGAGAGAGAGAGAGAGAGAGAGAGAGAGAGAGAGAGAGAGAGAGAGAGATGGGGGGAGTGATGGTCAGATTTAGGCTGGAGGACAGTCCAGGGATTGGGGGGAGAGACGTGGGGGTAGTGGGGGGGGGGGGGGCAGACTGGTCTATGAACCTGTCCAACCACAAACCTCAAAGTTTAAAGCGCCACTCGGACCAGCTGTTCCCAAGGTCAAGAAGCCTACACACGGTATCATTACCACTGTTGCCACACGGGACGTAATTCCTACACAGGTACATTGTGGGCTAACGTGACACCAACTGCCAAACGAGGGATAACGCCAATACTGGTCTCACTCCAGCCACAGGGGACGTAATGCCAACACGTAACAAAACAACATTTTTAAGATCAGACTCACGTTGGCTGATTCTGTCACTCCCATACACAACATACAAGACTTCGACCCGTACGAGTACGCAAGGTAAAACAATGGTACTATGGTCTGCCACTAACGAATCGAAATGTCTGTAGATGCACAAAAGAAAATGAATAAATAAATACATAAAATGGCTAAGGATAACCCATGAATACGACTATGAAATCCAACAAGTTTATTAGTTGTGCACCACGCGAGTGGTATACACCAACACAGATTCAGGATGGTCAAAAAGCACCTCCACAGAAACGCGGGCCGGCATTATGATGATTGACGTGATGGGCAAGCCATGGCCAGGGTCAGCAGCCAGATAACACAGCACTGCGGTCAGCATCGAGAGCGTGCCATCATCATGAGCACACACACACACACACACACACCAGGGCAACCTGCCACCTCACCTTTCTTACCCTCGTCTCCCAAGCATCATACAGAGGTACTATGACGGTATCTACAAGTGGAATGCTACATTTTCTTATCACCTGCCAAGGTTAGATTCGTGTTACGTTTGGTGGTACCGTTCTTATCGTGTCCTCTCACACCGCCAAACCTGTTCAGTGTAGAGTTTCGTTTCTTCCACGAACGTCATCAACTCTTTTACGAGAAATCATTTACATATGCTTGTGACTCACTCAGATCAGCGACTGCAAGGCGCACGGTGCGCTGAGCCCTTTCCTCATATCAAAATACACACTTCCTTGTTTCTCTTGCCAAACATATCTACCTACTATCCAACTCTATATTTATATATCATACTGAGAAAGGAGGTAAGGCTAGGAACCTCAACCGAGAGAAGACAACTGGCACGCGTGAAGAATATAATGACAAGTGGGAGAAAAGGAAAAAAAAAAAATCTCTAAGGGTTAACGAGTGTAGGTGGCAGGAACACCAACAAGGGAGGCTTCCCCCGTGGATGACGACAAGTGGGGCCATGTTAGGAGGAGGAAGAGGGGCGGCGGCACCATTTTAAATAACGCGTCACGGGCCCGTTCCAACTCCCACATCCCCACCCAACTCTTTCCATTGTACGCCCAGGCTGACCACCTGGCCCTGTGTCCAGCAACGGGGCCGCCCTACCACCTCCTCCCTCCTCCTCCTCCGCCCGCACTACAAAACTGCCTAACTCCACTCTGCATGCCACGGTAACGTCGTACCCTTCCAATCAGGTCTGGGTGCAGGAGACACGTTCCCCCTGATAACCAACACGAAACCCGTGACGCCACCGTAATATTCTTGCCTCCATAAAACAGCCTGACCCCTTCCTCTGAAATCAAATACCCTGATACCACCACACACAGGACTTTTTCAGCCCTTTCCATGCGCCAACCCCCTCACGAGCGATTACCGAGAACCTAAAATCAAATTTCTTTATCTCCCTGTCTCCTGGGAATTGACAAAAACCTTTCCATCCCCAACCTACACGGGAATTAAAATGGGTGTAACGCTAGGGACTGGTGTTGCGTGGCAGTGGAGTAGCGCTGGGTGTAAGTGCAGAGGGTGGGTGTAGTGCTACGGATGAGTGTAGGAGTGTGGGTGTAGCGCTAGGGATAAATGTTGTGTTTGAGTTTAGTGCCAGAGAAGGGTGCAGCGGCCGGGATGAGTGTAGCGTGAGGGTGTGGCTCTAGGAGTGAGTGTAGCGTGAGGTTGCAGCGCTAGAGATGAGCGTAATGTGTGGATGCAGGGCAAGGGATACGTGAAGTCTATGTATACAGGGAGAGGGATGGGAAGCTTTGCGGCTGTTGTGATAGGGAATGGCGCAGCGTATGGGTGGAGCGTTAAGGGCGAGAGTGGCGTGTGGGTGTTGCATTGCTAAGGATGGACGCAGTTGTGTGGGTAGGTGTTAGCGGGGGTGCTGTCAGACGAGGCGGCACCGCTAGCTGCCCATGGCAACAAGGGCTGCCCCCCTCCCACACACACACACACACAAATCCCTCCCCTTTAAGAACTTATCAATTACACAATACCAAAGCAACTCAAAATCGCTCTATCTCCCTCTCACACACACATACATATAAGCACACAAACACGACACACATGAATACCCAAACAAACAATCGCTGACAAACCCCACTAACACAAACATCAACATAAAAGACATGCACACACACACATTTCCCTTCACAATAACATACGATAAACACGTACGTAATATTCGCTCATATAAAGTAGGTCAGGAAATTGGTGACAGATTCAAAATAGCTAGTGTCAGTAGGATGGCTTCGACGTGTAAAAGCTCCGAGCAGAACGGGAACCATAAAAACCCTTTAATGATGTTGACCTCACTGGATACTTAACAGCATCATTCATGCAACCTACACCCACTTCCTTCACTTTACCCATGATGAACCGAGCACATCCAAGCTCGCCTAACCCCTTACACTCGCGGACACTGCATGAAAGCAGTAAAGGGTAAGGAGTCCTAGGGCTACCATATGGCCTCTCCATATTCAAGACGAGCCTATGCATTCAATATGTGCTACGCACTTTGAAGCTGGCCCAACCCTGAATCTTCTGACATAACACAACAGGCAGTCACACACTAGCCACCACACACGGCCATCAAGTCTGTATAAAGAAGACTATGATATTTCTTCCTCTACTACAAGACTTAAAACACACACACACACACACACACACACACGGGTTTCACTCCGTCACTAATTCACAGGCTAAAAAACACCCATAAAACAATATATATATATATATATATATATATATATATATATATATATATATATATATATATATATATATATATATATTACACACACACACACACACACCAAGGGAGCGTATCGCTGCATTATCACAAAATACATAATTGTGATGGGGGTAAGGGGGAGACAGGGACTTAAAACTGAACAAAAAGATTAATGCCACATGTCGTCGGATGTGGCGCAGAAGGGATGGATCCCACGGAGGAGGCCAAGCAAAGAACGACCTTTTAACCCCTACAGCATGACGGTGCAGCCCTTGAACGACTCTTTGATCATGACGGTGCAAACCACATCGAGCACGAAGAAACGACTCGAGCTCAACAGTACGACCCTTGTGCACAAACGTGTGGTCCTTAAGCACGACGTCAACGACTCCAGAGCACAATGATACGACGCTTAAGCACGACGGTACCTAGTGAACACGACACGCCGTCACACCCATGGGTCGTACCGACGACGCGCTAAAACAAAGACCAACACGGGTATATAAGATTTAGCCTCCTCCGCGCAAGCGCAAGCCCAGAGAAAGACACACACGCACACACACATAAATGGGAGGATGAAGAAGCTAGATCACCGGACGGGAAAGACTCCTTCAGCGGACAGAGGACTACGTAAAAAGTGGAAGGAAACAAAGCAAGCAGGTCAGGGAAGCCTTCTCAAAACGGTTACCAGCGGAGTGCCTCAGGGTTCCGCTCTGAGACCATCAATCTACCTGAATGACTTGCCACAAGGTGTGGACTCCCTTCTACCTGAATATGTTTACAGATGACCACGGGGGGAAGTGAATGTCACTGGGACTGCAGCATCTACATACAAGGGGACCACGGTAGATTCCAAAGAGGGTTCAGATACATGACTGGTGAAGCTCAACCCGAGTAAACATGTAGTAATGAGGATGGGTCACACCGAAAGAAGGCCTCGGTTATGATTGCCATCAAGAAGGAAACGAGCTGCAGGAATCTTTGTGTGTGAAACACTAGGGAGTTGACATCGTCCTTCTTAACCTGTTGTCACAGTCTCAACTTAGGACATTAGTTAGGAGACCGACTGTCTGATGACATATACCGGAAGCGCGAATATTCAAAGTTCGTGGAATGGGAAATATTTTGCAGGCTGTTCACACCATTCGTGAATAGGAAATATCTTGCAAGCTGTTCACACCAGAGGACCAAAAAATAGAATATGTATCTTTAAGTTCGGTCATTGCACCCACCTGAAGAAGCAGAAGCAGCTAATTTAGAAGATCCAGAAGGGGGGAACAGAGATAGTAACACAATTCAGAGAACTGGTTCATAGGGGAAGGTTAAGGCTTTTAAATCTGCCTCTCTTGAAGGAAAGAAGAGCGAGGGTAGACCTGATAACAACCTCAAATTTTCAAAACAGCCCAGTGACACTCTATAATAATTCGAAATATGCTAGGATATATCAACCAGAGGACATTAATACAAAACTAAGCAAGAAACTTAAAGATATGGAAGGTACTTTGATAGTATAAGAGCAGTGGATGAATATATCAGAATGACTTTGGGCATCGTTACTGCAGATATCGTACAAACATCTTAAAAAGTCGTATAATAGTAGAGGCTATTCAAGAGATGGGGCCCCACAAGTGTAAAACTCCCTCTCCGTATCGTAAAATAAACACAATACTACTACTACTACACACACACACATACAAACCACCATAACTAGGCTACTCTGAAGAGAACATGGCCAAAAGCACAAACTTATAGACAGACTCTGTAACCGGCTACTCGGTAGATAAAATGGTTAACAGCACAAACTTGTATACACACTCTAACTGGGCTACTTGCGACAGAACAAGGTTAACAGCACAAACTTTTTATATACAGTGTCACCAAGTCTCTCAGCAGCACAGAATCAAAATACTCGTAACAATACCCTTCGAGAGCAGAGAAACCAACCTCGCAGGAGCTGACCAGGCATAAATTAGATTCACTAATAATGGTTCCCACGTAACACACGAGAGCTTGGGGCAGGAAATAACAAAATACCAAGAAGTGAAAGGACATTTCCTGACGTCAATCCCCACAATGTTGGGGTGGAGGGGAGAAATCCAACGAATATATATATATATATATATATATATATATATATATATATATATATATATATATATATATATATATATATATATATATAATGGCATGGCAAATGCGTACTTTCACTCTCAAGTAATACATGAAACACATACTTCTTACATCCGGCGAACGGCACTATGGCGCCATGAGTCAAGTGTTTTCCTTGGGTCTACACCATTCATGTCCCGCTGTAATACCTCGGGTGTAATCTGCCACGGCCAGTGTGAGACAGGCACGACCACTCCACAAAGACGAGCCAAGAGGACATACTTCCCCCAGGCTACAAGACCACGACCTCAGCTCCTCGTCGGTTGCAAAACCACGGGCTCAGCACCTCGCCATGTGGGCCCAGCCTATACATCCCAGATGTGGGATGAAACCATAGTATGCACTGTTGTTCCTCTGAGCAGTATCGCTGTTCTCTGAGGTCGAGACCCACACACCTACCCATCCTTTAAATGTGGACCTAAATGGTCCCGCATATTTCGATATTTCGTTTGCGAGTTGATGAAGCTCACCGTTAACAGGACTAAATCTAAGGCTTTCACTTAAAACTTTAGACCAAGAATGTTTTCGCGCGTTTTTCTTACCGTATCAAAGCATCTCAAGTTTTACGTGACATTCAATAAAGCTTCTGATACCAGCAGAAACAACTGGGGATTAATTCTAGTGCAAACTGATGACCCCTAAGAATTCCTATGTATAAAGATATACCTCTCTATTCTCCACTCACGAAACTTAAAAGTCTCTGTGCTTCCAGACGTTCCCCGTAGTTTTCAATCTAATTTTTGCGAGTTCCTAGAGTGAAACAGGATTCGCCTGGGGTGCAGTTATGCTTTCAAGAGTCAGCATCAGTTTCTCCTCTCTCGTCCTGAAGATATGAAAACCCGTCAAGAATCATGTCAGCTTAAGAAGTCCTCAGAGGCATTTGTGGCTGAGATAACTTTTACACAACCGAACTTAGGTTCTCATTGGCACCCTTCAGTACATGGCTTTAATGTGTCCTAGCGCATTATTCTGCCCACGAATGATAGATAATTCCTCCATTGGAGCCATATACATAAAGTATTAGCTTCATCAGATACCATTTCGCTCTTCTCTTTCTGCTCCACTAAATACATTCGAGTGCAGAGTCAACCTCTTCTATTTCTTTCGACAGGTTCGTTTTCCTTTGTTGATTAAGCCACGGCCTTGATGTCTGGCTCGCGTTTCCGTCTCCGATAAAAAAGCGCACACCACTCACGATAAACCCAGACCTGCTGCATTTCCCCTATCGGGGATACACATCCGGTGCATGTCCGGGGTGCATCGGTGCGTAACCTTCCTTGGTGGTGTCATCTGTCGTTCTGCCACTCGTCCCTTATTATGACGCTGAGGTCTCGCTGTTCCCCTCACCGCACACGCTGAAATCAACTTGATGAAGTCAATCCCAGTGGTGTACAGCCTGCATGGTGTGCTAGGGTGGTCCGATGTGCATACTTGCCTGAAATTAGCTGTTATAAACTTTCGAGAAAATAAGATTCATTGCATCATTCTTCACCAGATGGTTCTGTTATTTGCGAGGAGAGAACTTGTTTCAGAATTCCTCTTTTGAGCTTCCGCTCGCCAGTAATAATTCCAGAAAAGTTCTCGGCTACACACGTCATTTTTTTTCCTTTGTTTCTATCTGACATCTCATGGAGGGATAACATTTGGGATACGGGTTTTTTAGAGGCCTACAGCCAAACTTGGGCCCCCCCTCGAGAGAAACCCTCCATTGACTTTTGCTAGGACGGATGGAGGTTGATCAGGGATCCTCTTGCATCCCGTTTATCGACCCCTAGTCCCAAGAGAAAATGTCAGGTCTTCTCTCCCCCAATGTGCCCTTTTTAAAAAAGACATAATCCCACTCTAAAACTGTGGCGTGAAATAACGAGAACTTCGTTGGGGCGTGACCATCGAAGAGAATGTAGACTTAAAAACACTTTACTGATGTAATAATAATAACAATAATAAAAATAATTATAATACTAATGAAAGATTTATCAAGGTATGCTATACAAATCCTTGTAGAAAAGAAAAAAAGTCTTCCGAAAGACAACAATGGTCCCAGCCAAGCCTTAGGGTGGGTTAGAAGACCCCCCATGACTACAAATACACTCCCGAGTTATTTACAACACACTAAGCATTTAAAATCAACGATTTTTCCCCCCCAATTTCGCCGAGGATTTTCCGCAAATTGGACCTTGTTGTCCTTTCCAAAACTACCTTCGTAAACCGCTGGACCAATTTAACGTGATGGAGTAGGGACGGAGGTCATTAACTGCAACGAAACGGCAGAAAAAACAATATATATATATATATATATATATATATATATATATATATATATATATATATAATTAAATTTTGCTGTAAATCCCCTAAAACCAGAAACCCTTTCAACTATATATAACTCAAGTAAGTCATAACAGTGCTCACGTGTGCACTTTTTTTCTATATCATGGAGAAATTTACATCTGTGTAAGTCTCCAAATTGTGTATAAGCATACAATTATATATATATATATATATATATATATATATATATATATATATATATATATATATATATATATATATATATATAAAATCCTGGCTTGTGCCAGGTAGTGAGTCATTCATCATCTGAACCAAAATGGTAGGATGAACGACTGCGTTGGAAGTGAGCCAGTTGCCCTTCTCGTGAAACTGGTGGGTCGCAACGCTAACCGCTACACAACTCTGTGTGTGTGTGTGTGTGTGTGTGTGTGTGTGTGTGTTCAAGGTATCTACAAAAAATTATGCAAATCCAACCTTAATAAACTTCTGAGCTATATAGGAGAAAACATGAACTTACAGCAAGACAAAAAAGACACATCAGATTTATTTTCTTTAACAAGCGAGTTGAGCAAACGTTTACAGTGAGCAGACGCAACCTAGGAACACATTCTCTCTCTCTCTCTCTCTCTCTCTCTCTCTCTCTCTCTCTCTCTCTCTCTCTCTCTCTCTCTCTCTCCCCCCTTTAGCGAGAAAACCATTACAGGTCCAACCTACCTATATATAATGCAGAGGTTTGGGGTCCCCACACTCGAACAACGAACAGAAAGAGTTACTTTTTTAACAGGATGGGGCGACTCTCGACATGGAGTGGAAATACTTTTTTTTTTTCTTTTGACATGTGGGATACCTCATCAGCTGGCCTCCTCGATCTCCGAACATATCGCCGATGAATTTTTTTTTCCCCCTACTGGGTTACGTCAGAGCTGACGCACGTACGGTCGAAAAACTTCAATGATCTACGACATCGGATTCAAGTTGCTGTGGGCAGCATCACATCAGAAACGCTAGAAAGATCGTGGGAGGAGATGAGTTACCGCTTATGTATTTCACGTCCCACTTCCACGCACTAGTTGAAGTGGCCTTACGAAACTTTCGGATAAAAAAAAAAATTCTTTTCGATGCTGATCTTTTCATTCTCAATAGGAAAGTTATTCAAGGCTGAATTTGGACGATCGTCGACACACTGTACTATTTCCACGAGCTCTAAAATCTGTATTCGGACTATTCATATGGTCAGTCCTGCGCGCGCGCGACGCGGCGCGGTGCTCTGTTCACCCAGGACCGGATCTCCAAGGAGAAATACCTCCGCTGAATATTTTACCTTGTGAGCTATGTGCGCGTACCAACCCCAACATACACATACACCCACCTACCTGTATGTCAGCCTGCCTGGCCGGCCGGCGCCCGCCCGCCTCGCCTTGCCTCTCACTCACCCGCCACACCAACGTTTAAATTATGTAAACAATTCTGTGGCAACAGCGGTCTCTTATTGATTCCTCGCTCCGTTACAGAGCCAGGCCGTTACTGATAAAAATAGTGCCACTACGTCTTGACAGGGTTTGGTCTGCCTTTAAACATACCACACACTACGGAGAGAGAGAGAGAGAGAGAGAGAGAGAGAGAGAGAGAGAGAGAGAGAGAGAGAGAGAGAGAGAGAGAGAGAGAATTCTTCCGAGACAAATTATCTTCATGAAAGACTACGAACAAAACTTTGAAGGCTGCCCTCCTCCAAACAGTAAAGATATAAATAAATACTGGAGAAGCGGGCATTACAACAAGGAACAGTGCTTCCCCTATGGAGAAGGACGGTGATAAAGGAAAGCAGTGGAGCCAGCAGCAAGCAAGCGCACCCCAAAGTGACGGACACCCACTGCCTCCCCTGACCTTCTCCCCAGCCAATAAAATCCCAGCTCCCCAGTCACCAGTCCCCGGCCCCGCTTGTCAGTAATTTCGGTTTGTGCGGCGCACAGGAAATGACCAGAAGGGTTGGGTGGGGTGATGCTCACAAGCGACACTGTGCAAGCCCAGCTTCCTTACTCAACCTCCCGAACACAGCGGTACCATCCATGGATATGATGGCCTGACCTTTCACCCCTGACCCTTGAGGGTCACGTCAAAGGCCAAAGGTACCAAAGGTTGTGCCGTCGTGCTCAAGGGGATGGAACTGAGGTACTCATGAGTGAAGAGTTGCTATGGGAATGTACCGACAGCAATAGCAGTTGTGACGGATGTTCTGTATTGTGGTGCGCAGGTCTACACCCACGATGCCAATAAACTGTGTGGAGAGGAATTACTACCTGCCACCCTACCTACCAACCCTTGCGAGCTGGTGTGACAACTGCCAGACGCACTCGCCCTCCAATTGACTGTTCCCGGACTGGGGAAGCAGAAAGTGAAAGGGGCTGGGAGACAGGAGGAAGAGTTAAGGGAGGGGAGTGAAACGATAAAAGAGAGGAGGACTGGGGAAAAGAGTGAGGAGGAAAGGGGAAGTGGGGAGGGGTAGGTGACAGTGGAGGTGGGGGTTGTGATGACGCTAAATCAATCAACTATGACCAGGATATACTTGCTGGAACAGCAGTGTGTGTGTGTGTGTGTGTGTGTGTGTGTGTGATATACTTGCTGGAACAGCAGCGTGTGTGTGTGTGTGTGTGTGTGTGTGTGTGTGTGTGTGTGTGTGTGAGATTCCAATCTAGAAACTCCACACACAGGTACATGCAAATGAGCATGAAATACAGGGTTATGCATGCAAGGACCAGAACACAAACACACACACTGGTGTTTACCAGAGCAAGCTAAGTACCGTGACGGCCTCACAAGACCTTTCCATTCCCCCGTCCTCTACTAGCGTGATGGACGACCCGCTGCCACGCCTGCAACAAATATCACATTCTCTCATGCCCGAATATCACCTGAGAGTACTTCTACTACTAACGACAAGATAGGATGGCCGGCTAATAATCCCAAATATAGGAAGGATCTGGCCAAAATCCCCTCCATCAGCTTCCAGCCGTAATTCCAACTCAGCAAAGACAGTAATGAACCAACAAACTAAGCTGTCTCTGTTCACCTGAAACAATCTGCATGATTCATCTTTCATGGAAAGTATCGTATGTGTGAGTGTGTGTTACGGGGAGGGTTTTAGACCTGTGTGAGAGAGTGAGAAAGTGGGAGTACCGCGAGACTCTGTCATTAGGTATGGCTAGCGCAAACATTGTGCGCGAGTGCTTCCTGTGTGAACATACCTTACAAAACAACTAGTCTACCAACTTCCACAGACAAAAGACAGCCCCCTCCCTCCCACAACCAGAGTGCGTTACATCACCCATCGCCGTAGAGAGGCACATGAGAAACACAAGGTGGGCCAGTTTCACCTCCACACAACCCAACATCAAATGTTTAACAACAGCGCCACGTGGAGTCGCCTCCACCCCCCGCCCAACCCAACCCCTATAAATCCTACGTTATGGTGAGAGCCGCCTGTGACCGGGTTCCGTGACCAGCCCCACCACCTCATGTTCCCGGCGCAACCCAATTAGATGGGGTTGTAGCTCTTGGTCACAGCCAGCCAGCCGTCCAGCCTGACTCTTTTGATGGTAATCACTCTTAACACTACGTACGAACGATGACACTACTCAAACATAAGTCAAACTGTGACAGCCTTCGCAGGATAAGTTCAAAAAGCTAAATTCAAGCAGTCGCCATAAACTCAATGTATCCGCTAATATACCTCACGTCCACTATAGTTCACCATTACACATACAGTCTATAGTAAGAGCAAAGTGTTCATCACTGATATGAAAAGATGCCATGTGGTAGTGGTGGAAGAATGAAGACGAGGAGCACAGGTGGGGAAAAAATGGAGGAAAGAGACGTTGCAGGCAAAATGAGAACGACACAAGACAGTCGTGAGGTGCGAGTTCTTTCCAAGGAGAACGAGAAATCCCCTCCCTCCTCCAACCCACCACAAAACAGATTTGATTTACCAAGAATGTACAATGAGTCTTCTGGCCTAAGCTCCAGAACCTGATTCTGTAGTTACAATTAAACGCCACCCCCCCAAAAAAAAAAAAAAATGTAAGAAATCTAATAAGAACTTGAACTTTAGCGGTGAACATAAAGAGACCATGGATCCTCCAGCTCCGATGCTTTCGAAGTTTATTTTCATTACCAATTCTTTTTTTGCTTCAGACCTGGAGCGTCCCCCGACCAGGAGAACTGAATGGAATGAGGAGCGAAAAAACACTGGAGCAGACCCAGACCCCACCTTCGGGCAGAGGACGACGGTGAACCAAAGCAGTGGAGGAGGGAGAGCGTAAGCGGGGGTGAAGCCCTACGGTGATCTGACAAGTGCTAGAACTAATCCAACTCCCACACCCCACCGATGTTATCTCACATGGGAAGGTACTAGATGAAAATGTTCAGCTTATCTTCTTCTTCCTCAATAATAATAATAATAATAATAATAATAATAATAATAATAATAATAAAAATAAAATTCGAAAGAACGGCTACCCGTACTCTTCGGGGAGAGACAGACGATCCATACCCCAAGTACACTCGCACAATGGCTGCCGTACGAGCGCGCGGGTGCGCAGGCTGTACCCAACGACCGGAGAAGGGAGGCACACCTGCGCCCCACTTCTTTACCACTAACACCAACGATGACGCCACCTGCGTCCCCCACGACATCGCCATCACCCCTACTGCCAAGACAATCAACAATGGCATCACCGATCCATGCCGCTACGACCATCCACATCACACACCTCCACTGTCAAGCCGTCAGCCCAATAAGCGAGGAAGGACCTGACCCCATACCAGTTCGAGCGCTGTAAGCTGGCGGCCCGGGTCACCCCCACCCCCAAGCTCCTCAGTGTTGGCGGTCTACTTTGCCGAGCGCCGCAGTCCCGCACTCAGGTGAAAGGCAAAGTCGTTGCTGCACGCCTAACACGGTGACGAAACAAACGCCAGACTGGACCAGCAGAGGGCACACACGGACACCCGCAAACAAGAAAAATACACAGGGAGAAAAAACACTAAAACTTTAAAGTGTGAAAATCGGTGTACGGGGCGAAGGTCACGGGAAGCACACAATGGACAAGACGGGAATTGGGTAAGACTCAGGACCATAAAGAAAATAACCAACACTAAAAGCCCATGAGAGAACACAAGAAACACAGCATCCCAGTCATTTCGAGTGTAGACAAACACACCTACAATGTAATGAAACAAACCGAGACAAAGCAAGGGCGACGAGAAATAACCTGAAATAGCATATACAAGTCTGGCTGGCATCGCTTGCTCAACCCCGCGCCACTTCAACTTATTCAACAGTAAAAAAGCTCTTCCTTTCTCAGCAGCTGTTGCTGTCTTGCCGCAGCACACAATGGACAGCCGTCTCCTTCCAGTCAAAGCTGCTGCATCTGATGCCAGCTCAACGTCTTCAAACTTAAGCTACTATATTCTGTAATGTACAGCGTTATCACTGAAGGAGCGAGTACCCTCCGACCACATTTAGCCAAAAGGCCCCTAGGGCTTGCGCGTTATCACCAAAGAATGTCTTACATGATAGATAATGCTATTTGTTTCTGATACCCCAACCTCTCCGCATTTTTTAGAATAATGAAAATGTGATCAAAATGATGAAAAGCCCAAATATATTCAACAAATGTGACGCATCATTAATCACACCGCATAAGCTAGTGTGTTGGGGGCACACCAAAACGTTATCTAATCCAAATTTCGACCATATCGATTCATATGCCTTCATCTTGTGATAACACGGTACACATAAATGATAACATACACACACTCCTGATGGTCGATGACAATCTTATCCCAAACATCACATACCTGGTTCACTGAACTTTAAAAAGTTACCAATCTAAGTCTTTTAATACTGGCAGACATGGCATGGGAAAAATGTGCCCCAACCACGGCCATCTCGTATGACAAGAATGTAGGAGTACGAAAATTAATGAAGAAATCCATCATAGCTCATCATAAGTTTGTAGACCTCCTTAGTAGCTCTTGGAATAAAATCACTTTTCACCGACAGCTGGTACACTACCTAGGATGTGTTTACATACGTCCCCAGAGCCCGGGAGACACATGTACTTGTGAGTAGCAAGGAAGCAGCAGCTCCGAGAGATTTGGCACCATGTGGATAGCGAGGCGGCATTACCTTACCAGTTGTGGATAACTACAAGACCTTGGTTTACACAAATACAATCTATAAATAAATTTACTTGCATCTATTTCACTTTCATAATTAACATAGACTGGATGCACATCTACCATTATATATACATATATATTCCTATGAGTCCACGGGGAAAATGAAACACTTATCGTGTTACATTTTCCCCGTGGACTTAATAGGAATATCTTGATCACGCGCAAACTTGCGATCCTTTCATATATATATATATATATATATATATATATATATATATATATATATTATAAGGGACCTTCTATCAATTACAAAACAGCGACTGTTACAATCCATCCAACACCTCAGTAATATTTCACCTAAAGATGTTCTCTATTACCAGTCAACATTTTCTCCACGAAACATCACTCTTGTATCTCACAGATATGTACATATTACGATGGTTTCTGAGGCTGTCAATCCCATAAGTGAACCAGGCTTAGTGATGAAAACCAGGTTTAATTATCTCTGAATATGTTAACCAACCAACTCTGGGTCCTAACAAGTTGTCAGGTAACCCCCTTAGGCACGACGGCATGATCCTTGAGCAAGACGGTACGATGGGTAACATCTACAGTTAGGTCTGTTGTCAAAAAAGTGTTGTGTGAGACGGAGAGACCAAAAGTTTTAAGGGTGAATGCCAGCATCCCATGGATGGGAGAGGCAAAAAGAAAAGATAGTAACATGAACCAAAGCAGTGAAACTTAACAGCGCAGCTGTCTGGAACCCTCCCGATATCCAGGTCGGGAGTACCAGTAATATATCTCCCTGGTAACTGGCTACCTACTACAACCTGAGAGACAAACAGGGACAGAGAGAGAGAGTCTCGCGTCCTCTTCACCTGTATCCAACAGCATGCCTGCAACAGACGGTTCTCTCCTTGCCCCCACAACCCCCACCCTGCTACCTGACCAGTACGACCTTGGGACGTCCGACCACGATACACTGGCCACAGTAAAAACCACCCCGCAAGTCTCACCCTGGACATGCTGGAAGCACCCTAGCCTCCACTTCACAACCCCTCCACACCACCACCACATCTTTTACAAGGCACAATATATTTAAACTCATTAAAAGCGACAATGGAGTTCACTAGTTATGGGGACTATAGCCGTGGCCATCCCACCCCCTTGAGGGAGTTCCAAGCGGGAACAGACACCAGAGATACAGATAAGAGATAAAATTCGTCTACAATTCTCCTATAACTTAGTATAAAGTCCTGAAGCACAAAAGTACTGGTAAAGATTGTTTATGGGGCATGGTAGGAAAAATAAATCTCATCCAGTACTAGTCCTATCCAAAAATATCTTTTTCCTTCTTGCATACATATAAAATCTTTGAGATACCCTCTTCTGAAAATCTGCCAACTAATCATCTTGCATTCCCCCTCCAGATTATGAAAAGTGTACGTCAGAGTACAGAATACAGTACAGGACTGTACAGGAATTTCTTATCTTTTAAAGTCTTTGCCTTTCTGAAAATTTCTTCAATTTCTTTATTCAATAAAGTTAACCTCTGCACTTAATTCTGATTTTTTCTGATTTAGAATGTTTTGTCTATACATAAAATTCAGAAAATTTTCCTTAACATTCAACTGCATACTCTTAACTCTTCCACACCAAAGACTTTCATCAAATTTAGGCAGAATTTCTATGATTATGGCAAAGATTTTCATTATCAGCTCTTCAGTAGTCTGGGATTTCCGTTTCATCAATATGATATTGCACATGGCCTTTACTCAAACTCTGATATGATGGAGGAAGCACACCACCACCTCAATCCTTTTTGCAGAGAGATGTATTACTGTAATAAAAATGTTAGTTCGAATCAATACCATAATTTTCCAAGTTAGCTAAATCTAACCCAATGCATAAGTCAAATGTTATCTACAAGTTCATTTTCTAAAGTCACCTCATGAACCTAATGTCTTTTCAAGTGTTGATCCTGTGGTAATTTGGCTAATACAGTACATATTGCTCTGATTTTGTTGAACTCATAAAGTGCACAAACCTAATGATCATTCAACACTATTTAGCATGAAAAAGATATATAAAAATCTTAAACTGTTGACGGTAAACAGAAGTATTTACTTATGTAAACATAAGATCTTTATGTAAAATTATGTGCAACCCTTTATGTCTACCAACAAGCACCATATAAGAACTTCCATGTAGCGCTTAGTGTTCCTGACTGAGGTGCATTCACAAGCCACCCAGGATAGAGCACATAGGTTTGAATGCTGGTTGCTGCAATCCACAGTCAACCCAGCTCTTCATCCACCCCTAGGGGTTGGTCGATAAAATGGGTACCTGATGCAGGCTAGGATATATATTTATTTATATCTATTCATTATACATAATTGCTGTTTCCTGCACCAGTGAGGTAGCACCGGGAAACAGACGAAGAATGGCCCATCCACTCATATACACATATATGTACATAAACGCCAACATATGCACATATACATACATATGCATATCAACATAGACATACGCACACATTTCATATATACCCATGTACATATTCATACTTGCTTGCCTTCATCAATTCCTGTTGCTTCCCCACTCCACAGGAAAAACAGCATTGCTATCCCGGCTTCAGTGAGGTAGCGCCAGGAATACAGACAAAAGGCTCCATTCGTTCACACTCAATCTCTAGCTGTCATGTATAATGCACCGAAACCATAGCTCCCTTTCCACATCCAGGCCCCACAAAACTTTCCATGGTTTACCCCAGACGCTTCACATGCCCTAGTTCAATCCATTGACAGCACGTCGACCCCAGTATACCACATTGTTCCAATTCACACTATTCCTTGCAAGTCTTTCACCCTACTGTATGTTCAGGCCCTGATCGCCCAAAATCTTTTTCACTCCATCCTTCCACCTCCAATTTGGTCTCCACTTCTCCTCGTTCCCTCCACCTCTGACACATATACCCTTTGTCAATCTTTCCTCTAATTCTCTCCATGTGACCAAACCATTTCAAAACACTCTCTTCTGCTCTCTCAACCACACTCTTTTTATTACCACACACTTCTCTTACTCTTTCATTACTTACTCGATCAAACCACTTCATGTATAATGCATATGTATATTCTTTCGTCTGTTTCCTTGCGCTACCTTGCTAACGAGGGAGACACTTTCTTAATTTCTTTAACTTATCTTTAAATGACATTCTTTTGTTAAAGCTATGAACAGCCCCAAAACAAGTTACTCTCTCTTAAGGCCTAGAGTTGACGAGGCCTTTCATCCATGACTTGAACTTCTATAAGTAAATAAATGAATCAAAATATAAATATATAACAAACAAATACCACTCATTACATTTCACTGGGAGAAACAACAATGTTCATTTACAGTCTTGCATAATGACTCTTATGTACTGCGTGACTAATGGTCATTTCCACAAAATTCCTTAAATAAAAGGATGACACATTTCCTTCTCATCACTGAAATGGTGAATCACTCAAGAGGGTAAATCTACAACCACCATTTGCTCCAAAAGCTCAATATTAATCAAACTAAAAATGTAAACCACTTTTATCCAGTGTAAGTCATCCATTAAATCCATGAGTTATCTATCGAAATGCCCAACTTTACAAAAGGAAAGCATTTAACAAATATACAGCACAGTAAAGAGTATTATATGTTTATACAAGTAGCAAAGATTCTGTAGAGACAACCCTACTTTGCTGGGAGTGTGTATATCATGTTGACTGAAGGCTTGTATCCACCTACAAAGCTCAATCTATAAGTAAGCTATAATATAACACGAGCTAAGTTAACCATAATGCAAAAACATTATCATCGTACAACAGACTTCTTTACGGAGCACGAATGAAGCTAAAATGTGACAATAAAAAGTAAAATACAGAACAAGGTTCCCTTCCAGTATCAACAAATTCAAAAACTTGGCATAAGACAAACCAGGAATTTCTTTTCTATCCACAAGGAAGTACTGAAAAAATACAATATGTTTTCAATTCATAAGTAAAAATGTCTCAGGCCTACAAAGAATGATGAGTACATAATATCATTCATAACATTCCATACATGGTACAAACCAGAAGCTTAAGCTGAAAAAATATGTGACAATACCATGCTGTATAAGAGACTGCTACAGAAATATAATGTCATTAATTTCTTAATAAAAGGAAAAAATGTAGAGGTCCATGGGTTTTGACTTCTACACAATGATGTGATACAACAGTGTTGTTTGTTGTATATAGCTTTTATATATTTCACTGCAACAGAAACTTGCAAACTAATAATGGGCAATATACTAAAGCATTACAGGTCATGGTTTCAATATATTATGCTAGACAGCTAAACAGCATGTGTGTGTATGCAGACATATGACACAAGTATAAAATTTTCATTAGCCTTCTATTCTTATAACCATTACAGAGATACATTAATGCTAAAAAGAGCATTCAATGAAATACTTGTGTTGCAGTGCAGCACAGTTGTTTGGAGTGAAATACAGCTGGGTGGAAATACTTGTTTGGAAACTATCAAAACATTCATCTTTAAGTTCCATGACCAAGGGGTAATTTTAAAGTTATATTTTTTTATTCATACTATTCGCCATTTCCCGTGCTAGCAAGGTAGCGTTAAGAACAGAGGACTGGACCTTTGAGGGAATATCCTCACCTAGCCCCCTTCTCTGTTCCTTCTCCTGGAAAATTAAAAAAAAACTGAGAGGGGAGGATTTCCAGCCCCCCGCTCCCTTCCCTTTTAGTCGCCTTCTACGACACAATAAGTTCCAGATTAAATCTCATTGTAAGAAGCCCAACTTGGGCACAATCCAGAACAATGAATCTTATGCCACATAATTCTATAAAAGGTGGAAAACAACTGCATAAAGTTTATACTTGTACATGATTTAGAAACAAAGTTGTATCAAGGTAAAGCTGCATTTTAAGTATGACTTCCAACGACAAAGTGATGACAGATGAACAAAGCAATCTGCCATGCTAAGCATGCAACACAATTAATACAAGAATGGTGTCCTTGAGAAAACCTATGTTCCTGCAATGTAGCAAAATGATTCTAAATGAAATCAAAACGATAAGTGTTGTCTGGAAAATATCAAAACATATCTTCACAGTAATCAGATCATGGCTAAACGTGTGCTTTTCTTTGTTATGGGCTAGGACCAGTTCCATTTAAAACCTTATTTCAAGAGGCCTAACAATAGACAAAATTCAAGCTAAAGTTCTTTAAAGGCTGGAAAATAAGTGAGTAAAGTTTAATGAGGCTCTACTAAAGACTTTACAAGCTATGAATCCTTCAACATAGATGAAGGAAAGATGGACAATGGAAGATGACAACAAAGTAATCCTTAAGTGTCTGCCATGCTATGCAACTGACATAATAAGTACAAAAAACATTACTTCTGGGGCCTTAAACTATCAAATGCAATGCATGCCAACATTAGAAAAACTAACATTTTCAATGAATAATAAAATGAAGGCCAGATATATGTCTAAAATGTATGTATCACCATCAATGATGAAGTGAAAATAGCCTCTAAAATCATTCTAGGGCATATGTGTGTCTGAGATTACTATTTGTGAATTTTGGGAAAAGAGTTTTGCACTTGTCTTGCTCTGTCTCTAAACCCTGTGTATATGTACCATGCCTTTACTCCAATATATACATGCGCACATACACACCCAAGTCTAAGCCATATACTCACTCATCGATCAGCCACAAGGAGAAAATGAACATCTCAGTTAAGTGTGCACATCCAATCACAGCCATTCTCAATCATATGTAATCCACCCAAACCACAAGGCACCATAGACCTTTCCATGGTTTAGCCTGGACACTTCACATGCCCTGATTCAAACCAATGGCAGCACATCGACCCCTGTACACCATGTCATTCCAATCCACTCCATCCTTGCACACCTCCAGTGAAGGGAGAGTGGAGATATAAAATAGTAAAGAATACCACAGATACAGACACCAGCAAATCATGAGTGAACAATGTAGAAGTCCTGAGTAATTATGTCTGATAATCTTACCTTCTGCGAATACAAGGAAACTGAAGTCACTTCCAAAGAGTTGTTAGTTAGGTTGGATCTTGCACAAAAAAAAAAAAAAAAAGGACAACCCAATTACAGTATAATGTGCTTCAACACACTAATATTCTCACAAACAGATTACTGTTATGAGTTAGCATCACATTTCAAGGTGGGCAAAACTAGTGTTAGAAAGTGAAACATTTCAAAGCCTGCACCAATACTGTAAAGGATTTGAATTATGGGGAGAAACTGAAATCACTGAGGCACAAGCAAGAAAGGTAAACAACACCATAATCAAACTTAAAAAATCCAAAATCTCAACCTACACAAAAAAATTGCTACTGCACTACAATGCTTAATACTTTTACAAAAGGTACTCCCTATACATCAAACTGCTGCAACAAATGTGAATGTTTCCTTATCACTAAAAACAACCTTTCATCAATGGATAAGTAAACCAATCTACAAATACAGAAGTGTAATGAGTAATGTACACATCTGAATACTTGCATTATTCAAGACAAGCATGAGAACTGGTAAATACTAACAGAGTGAATTTAGGATAAAATGTTGAAGAATGACATTCCATTACCTTTCTAAGGGAAAAGTTCCTTAACTATATCTAATATAAACCAAAGTAAGTTATTTTACATTTAAAATATTAAACGAATTTCATTAAAATTCCAACACTAGAGAATGATTTTTTTCAGTAAATGCATGCACCAATCTCTTCAAAACCTTGTGTGTTCTATTTCCTAATCATCCACAAATAAATCACTGCCAATTCCTATGAGAAATCATTAGCATCGAAACATCACAAATATGAACTATGGTTGGATTTTTGTCATAATCAAAACAAACCAAAAAATATAGATATAAGAGCAACAAAAATTAAAAAACAAAAGCTGTAACTTCTGTCAAAGCTGCACCAAACCATGTTTTCACATTACATATTACACTTTACATGCCTCACATTTCTATGGTAACAAATAAATATCTGTTTGCTTTTCAAATTGTACAGAGCTGCTTGAAAGTGGACAGTAAATTTTGTGTTAAAAAAAAAAAAGTTCTTTATTACAAATGCTTGAGTAGTATAATTACTATGGTACATGTCTGCATGAGGGGAAGGCATTTAACTCTAAACCACAAATAGCACCTGGTCTGTTTTGACAGTTGCTGACAATAGCTGCTGGGTCTAAACATTTGTCTGCATGCCAAATGTCTAAACTGAAAGGCATGCTTTACCGGTATGTAAAGATGTGGCACAAGCAATTATACTATAATCAGCAATGAGAAAGTATCCAAGTTTCATTTACCTACATATTGTGAAACAGGAAGATGTGGCCCTGGCATACATGCAAGATAATGCCTCAATCTAGTCAGAGGTTAATCAATGAATAAAATTGGAGTACTTACTACTATAATAATAATTTGGCATATGCAGAACTGTAAGCACTGAGAAAGTTTCACTGAGCATCAATAATCCAATGGTGATGGTAGAAAAGCACCAAAGACGAAGGAGGCAATAAATGGCAACATACACACCATAATGAAAGCAAAAAACATCAGATTTTACTGTTTGTAGAGCAAAAAGTATAATAAATCTATCAGTTTTCCTTGCTTTAACTTATCTAATATTTCCTATCAAATGATAAGAATGACATATATTTTCAGTCTTTCTGTAAATCTTTGTCCTATGGATCCCCAAATCCACTTAGCTTTCATCCTGAAAGGGTTAGTGACAATGATGGACACAGGACCTGTAAAAGCTGTACCTCATACAGTACTGTATATATAATTACTGCGAGTGAAAGGATATGATAACAGAAGATTTAAAAGCATCTGGACTGGAGTGCCCTAACACTGACTAAGTGCTGTACCTCACACAAAATTTATGGTCTTTCATATCTCCCTCAAAAATATACCCTGAAATTCTCTTTACTAGACAAAATACAGATTTTTCATCAATGACTAGGGGTGTAGTGTAGGGAGAGGTTTGGGCAAAACCAGGGAGTGTTACCTAGTTGTGCTAATGTAATGTGATTGGGGGAGCTGTGTTCCTCCTCAGGTTACTAAGAGATCTGTCCTTTATGCATTTCAAACAAATCCAATCCCACCAGTCAAGTCACTACAGATCTCAAAATTGGTAATGTTTCAATTCAGCAATGTCACTCTATAAGCTTTACAATACGAGTTATTTTGTTTGTGCAAATAGTTTTGCATATAGACTAATAATAAGAGCAGCACAATGTGATTTGGATGATCTCTTTATCATACGACCAATGTTGATAGTGTCGAGCTAAAAAGAAAAAAAACTGGAACCTACTCAAAAGAGAAACACCCATTATAGCACCAGAACGTACAAATACCTAATTCACATTTTCCCTACCAGCCTCCATTTACATGAATTTTCATAATTTTGATTGAATACATCCATGTTTATGGAGTTTGTTGTATCTGCTGGATGTGGTTGCCTTCAGCAGACCATATATAGCAAAGTGGAGCATATAATATGGATGTCAACAAAGAGAAGACACAGTAAACAACCATAATAATCATATTTTTTAAATATCACTGACAATAGGGTAATTTCTGGCTGCTAAAGGAATGTGTGTGAGGTTTTGATAGGTTACACTGATTTCTACATGGGCTTTACTCCTTTTAAAATAATTAACCTCACATTCTCCCTGATCACCACCAACTTTTTTCCACCCTTCTTATTGTCACATATAAAACAAAATCTCTACATCATGCTCTGCCACTCTTATCCTTGTATTGTGGTGTGTGGAATCATTCCCTGTAGAGAGAATAAACAGTGGAGCAGTCACTCAGTCTGTCATGTTTGCTGAAAATTGTTGGAAGTTGAAGCATTGTTCAAACTGTACACTTCAGCTAAAATATTGAATATCAAGAGAAAACTCTGCTGCTAGGAGAGTTAAGCAAGGTTACCACAGGTTCATTTTCTTACAATCATTTCACCTATGTTTATGTTAACTGATCCCACATTTTCCAAGATTCATAACTACCACAACTATTGCCTTATATTCAACAACTAAATAAAATATCATGCTCAACTGCTTTTTTCTCTAAACACTATAATGCCAATTCAAAACAAAATTATTCAAATCCAAGGCTAGTTTCAAAACATGGCTAACCTGATTTAATACCAACCAATAAAGTAAGGACATTGATTTAATAATTCCTCCATTAATATCAAATATGAAGGTAAGCATTTTGTCTAATTTGGTTTGCTTTAGATGTACAAAGTTTACGAAACAGGACATGTGGTGGCATGATTTAAAGCATCATATCTTATTCAACAAAGAGCATCACATCTTACTCTACTATAAGTGAACTAGCTGGAAAAATAAATAAAGAAGCTCCAAGCTTTTGCTTGTACCTTAATGAAGCTATAACACTAAAGGTTATGAAGAGATGGGAAAAGTTGTACATTAAAGAAAAAGTAGGTGAAACAAAAAATTAACAGAACCTATGAATACATCACATCACCTCACTCAGCAGCTGAGATTTATCAGAATTTACATATTCTATGCCCAGTAGTCATGAATGGTAACTGAGGCAACTGCCCACATATGTAAACAAAGACCAGTAAAACTAAGCACCAAAATACAGTGATACAAAATTTATACAAAAGTATTGCTGTAGGGTTGATAATACACCCACTTGGCCAATGATATTTGTTTGTGCAATATTAACAGTTTAATTGCTATTCTGTACATATTCACGTTTCATGATAGCCATTTTGATGATATGCCATACATTTTAGTTCAACAAGATTGACCAGGGGTTGCAATGTCATGCAATATCTACTAATATCTAACAAGACATATTCAAAGATGGTATATTCCAATTGTTGTTCCAGCTACTAGCTTGGGTGAGGTTTTTGTATAATGTCTGACAAATGGGGATAGCTGTGAAGTATCCAAAATGATGTCAAGAGTAGCATTCAGAACAACTTTGTTAAAGTCCTCAAAACACATACAAAAAACAAAATTCTGCAATATCTACAATCATTTCAAAATTCTGCAATATCTACTATGATTTCAGATAACAGACTATGTATGGAACACTATTATAAACATATTCACTTGAGTCTACTCATAATTAGTTTTATTCCTTTACAGTAACTATTTCACTGTTAAGGGACAATACATCAACAGGCTACTTGCACCGAACCCATCCCCTCCCCAAAGCACCCACTTCACACTACCACAGAAACAGACCCATTGATTTGTTATAATTCTACTACACATTTGGCTCGTAATGGTAGATGGTTTTCAAAGGTTCTATTGATTTTTCCCAATGTGTTTCACCTCCAGTAATTTTACAACAATAAACCCCAAATATTCCCTGATCTCCATAACCCTTACCACTATCACTTTAAATATAAACAATAGAATGTTATGCTATAATCATGCTCTGGCACTTTTTCTAAAACATCAAGCTACATTAGCAAAACAATATCAAGCAATAACCAAAATTTACAACAGCAATGCAGAGCTAAACTGGACTTTTAACACATATACTTTATGTACGACAAACCTAGAAGGTATGTTATGATTGTAAATTTTCAAGGTCACTTCAATCACTTACAAAAATTACTAATTTTGTACTGCAGATGAAGTACACTGTGTTTACAGAAATGAAAGCTGAGGAGCCTAACATAATAATGAGGGACTAAAATGTTCAGGGAAAATATGGGGTTAACTAAAAAGCATGTAAATCACTTACAGACATCAACAAACCTTTTATAAATTTCACTGAAATTCCACTAGCAGTAATCAATCATTTTAGGACCACATCACTATATTACGTCTTCAACTGTGTCTGGAGAATGGTTTATAGCATTACATTTCATTAAATTACATAAAACAAGGTGATATGGGTTATATTTAATTGGTAAATGTGGGATTACTGAGCTTATGATTACATAATACACTTGGAAACATTTCATAAGAACCATAAAAAATTTAGGGTAAAATGATAGTAGAAATATGACAAAATCAAATTTGTCTGCTCCTTGAAGGTACATGGCCGTTAACCATCAACTGATATTTGACAAATGGCACCATTTTTGCTTTGTTCAATCACTGATGAGATGTATACCTAATCAACGATACAGAAGTGATAAATCATGACAGCTTGGGAGGTTTTGTAAAGTTTTCATTGTAGCTGTTGATTTTCTACATACAATACATACTTTAACTGACCCAACACTTTCCCTGATAAACGATTACTTTTATCTAACATTATTCATTAAAATGCAATGCTTGAAATCAAGCCTAACTATTTTAGCCATATTCTCTAAATACTCGATTGGCACAGAAGAAAACAGCATTGCAAAGATAGACTGGACTTTTCCCTACTCATAACCAACATCTAATTCAAATATTAATATTTGTCATCATGTATCAGTGAAGTCTAATGTCAAACATTCCATGCAGTTCAATGATTCTACATCAAATCATTGGCAGTTTCTTGAATCCACTACAAACAAGATACCCAAAACTAGCAGGAACCAGATGTAAACAATAACATTTCTCTCATCACAAATTAAATTTATGCTACATAAGGAAGCTACATGAGGTTTCATAGGTCACAGTGATTTCTACAACAGTTTCATCGATTTCACACAGTACGTTTTCCATGATCTTCGTAGACCTTGCCAACATCTTTTTCACTACACAATAATATAAATCCAATCATGCTACTATGGTAACATTCTAGGTTATAAACAGTACATTACAAGTACAAATTGAATTTTATGAAATTTCTGATTGATCACATTAGGACCCTTGAACTCCATGTACAGCTGCAACACATGCCGTTTCCAACTACTTAGTATTATGAAGTTAAGAAACTTGACCAAAACTACTTGAAAACAATCAGGAAATAATGCATGGTACAAAATACACACTTCTGCCTTCAAACGGCCCAACTGACACTTCCTTCAACCATCATCATATGGTTAATACACATCCATATGTAGGCACTCATTCAACTTACAAACATTTTCAGTTGGGTAACTGCTCCACACAATAATTCATGGGTTTTTATTACCCTAATGATAAGGAATGAGCCACGTACATTTAGTATATCGAATGTCACATTCCATCGATCTGGAAAATTAATAACAAACAGTCTACAAAGTCTACCATGATCACGGGTCATCTATTTTTGAGAGAATCTTAGACTACTATTGATCATTAACATCTATGACCCATGATACAGGAGTCCTCACTGGTATAGGGGTCAATACCTCCAACTGACATAAAACACAACATCGTAACTTTAGCCATTCTAATCACGACAAGCGACTAATTCCTCCATAAACTACCAAGAGGGAATAAAGTGTGACAATGTTCCCTTTCTGATGAGGAACCAACGTGGCAGTGGTTCTGCCCAAAGATACATATGGAACATCATAATAACTGATCTACGAAGCCTTTCCGCGGGCACACGCCTTCTTTTTCCTGTAAACACCATATAAGACGTTAAAAGTACATACCTTGTGGTAATTCCGCTTCAGATGATCGTAATTCACTGGTAACTATTTATGTTCTTACTTATATTGCACTCTAATCATCACTTATACACACATCACTCGAAATATACAACACTTCTGACTTAAAAACGAATGTAAACATGAACTGTCTTGTCCACATCAACAAAGTATCAACAGTTTCAGGCGACTTTAACTTATCGCACAGGTCTGAAATATTGAGCGTAAATTCATATACCATATATGAATCACTGGGCAAAAGCTAAACGGCTAACATATGTTTGTTTACATATTTTGAGTACATTGAAACAATTGAGCTGTAAAAGTTGTCTCTACCGAGCAGCCATCTTGGATATTCAAAACGGGGCTCACACGCACGGTTGGTGTTCTCTGCGCATGCGCCCACTCATCTGCGTCTCTTTCATTGTTATTGTATTTTAATATTCAATAATTATAGTTTTATAATTCTTATTCTGAATAAAGCAAGATTGAAAAATATAAGAGAACAGCCGGTTCAAAGGAAAGAGAATACAGAATTTACAAAATGAGAAGCTAAAATATCTCTACTATTTACAGAAACAGACATATCAGCTAAACGTTTCATATTTGATAATTTTTAATTTGCTTTCTTCAGGCAATACATTTACTGGTTTAAGCTATAAAGAAAACCTGTGATCATAGAATCCTTATGTTAATTACAAAAAGAGCTTTTCTCTCTTACTGAAAGCTGATTCTATATTTTGAATAAGATACAAAAATAGCATTGCCGCTTGCATCTGGTTATTAAAGTAAGTCGTAAGAAAACATTCTGAGCAGAATTAAATCAAGTTGTGATTATAAGTATGAACACATATGACCAAATCCTATAGTACTGCGTCTGATAATCGGTTAAGCGATACAGATTTGCTGGTCATGACCTTTTCCAATGAAAGTCCCTCTATTCTGGTTCGTTCGCTATGTAACCTAATGTTTGTTCTTTGTTTTATCGATTGCCTAGAAGAATAAACCTTTAGTCCATCTAGAGTAAATGAGTGTTTGAACTACATCCTATGTGTCCGATCGAAGCTCGCTCTCTCTCTCTCTCTCTCTCTCTCTCTCTCTCTCTCTCTCTCTCTCTCTCTCTCTCTCTCTCTCTGAAAAAAAATGGACTGAGGCCATGTCCCAAAGTGAAATGTCATTCATATTATTATACATAGTTGTGAATCACAGCCACTTCCTTTCGGTTATTCCCACAATTCCCCCTAAATTCCCACTGCCAACAAAAGCAAGATTAAATCTGATTTAATGTCAAACGTACGCTGAATTCCTCAAGATGTGAAAATATGAAATGTATCCAATGGCCCAGCAGTTAAAGGTTGGTAAGCTATATAAGCCAATACATACTGTCTTCACTTGATACAATAAAAGACTACGGCCAACTTGGATATTACTTATTGTATTGACAACTTTTAATGAAAGTCAGAGGAAACTCAATATCATGGAAAACACGTTTGTTTCATAATCCGTGACTTATTATTCTTGTCTTCTTTCTCGGGAAAGCGTTTCTTATGATTTGGAAATATGAATATTGTGTAACTTTCTTGCCATTAAGGTTATGTAAGTTTTTTTTTTTCGCGCAATCACTGCTCAGACATAATCGTAAGGCATTAATTCTACTACGGACAAGAATATATATATATATATATATATATATATATATATATATATATATATATATATATATATATATATATATATATATTACGTTAGTTACACGTCTTTGAGGAACAAATCCTATGAGAGCCAGTTGGGCGACCTAAACTCATTTTGGTTGAGTGGACTATAATGCAGGTACTTAAAATAATCAGAGGCTCTCGTAAGCTCAATCTAAGCAACAATTTTTAAGGATAGATTTGTCTGATTTCACTCGTAATAATGGATACAAAAATATGCACAAACTTCACCTTTACTTGGAATAAGGCAACCTATTACAGTACATGAAGGCAACAACATAGACACATTTAATAACAGACTTAATAACATCTCACCTTAAGTCCACAACTGATATCAAGTGCGCCACCTTTGCTGTTTGCTAAAGAGGTATTTGAATATATGGAGAGGATGAGTAAGGAAAGGATGACTAAGAAGGTATGTTGGAACAGAAGTGGAGGGATCTTGGAAAAGGGGAAACCAAGGAGTAGGAGAAAGGATGGAGTGAAAGATGCTCTCAGTGTACGGGGCCTGAAAATGAAGGAAGGTGAGAGGCGTACATTGGATAGAGCGCATTAGAACGATGTGGTATACAGGGGGCGGCCTGGTCAATGAACTGAACCAGGGAATATGAAGGTCTGTGGTCTATTGGAGGGGCCATTAAAGGCCACTCTAACCTTGTAAACTACACTTAGTTCTTTGAGGTCATTCCAAATAGGTAACCTTGCTGCTTCAACTTATAATGAAGGTACTCAGGATCTAAGGCAGTAATCATGGATACCAGAGGCTGGCCTCAAAGGCCACCTTACAAGGATCAAAGTTACTAATCTAGGCAAAGTTTTAAAGTTACGCATATCCGCCATGAAGGTAGTTTAGTGGCCACCCCATCCTTATTGATCACACTTCACTGTACCCATTCAACGCCATGGTACTAATTCAATCCAGAAGTGGTCCTCTGCCTCTATAATTTCCTTCCATCACATCTTGCGGCAGTGGCTCCCAAGCCACTGCGTTTGTATCCGCGCTAAATTACTTTTTTGAGTGAAATCTTTTCCTTCCCTCTTCAACTTTACGAACGAAGTTCTCAGCTTTGATGTCCTGCCCAGCTTATCTTCAACATTCTTTCCCAGGTGCACAATTGAATGCTTGCAAACAGCTTATCTTTTGCTTTTAAACTCCATTTGTCTACACCATACTAAATGTTTTATCATCCATTTCTTCAGCTACAGCTTCACCCTGAACAGATTTTTGTCTGCTTTAGCCATAGCAATTCTAGTTAGCAAGCCTAGCTGAAATCCGTTAGGTAATGTTAGAAATAATTCCCTCGGTTAAAGTTCTAATACCATTTATGAAGAAATATTAATATTCTTTCTGTAAAATTCATAGATATATCAAGAAGATCTAAGCAACAGTTGAAATCAAAGTTTGTTTCTAAAATTCTATTTGATAGTATAATGCTGATAGCATCTGAGAGTTGGATGCTATATGTACGGTTTCACCTCTCGTGTGATTAACTAAATCTATCTTATCTTATCTTATTCAGGTCAGGCAGTTTAAGTTTGGTAAGTGTTGCTAAGGTTCTGTCAAGGAATACCTCTCTGAATGACAGTACTTATTTGAATAATAATGATAGACAGATGGATTACCGAGAGCAGCTCCCTACTTACTGAGTGTGCCATCCTTAATATATATATATATATATATATATATATATATATATATATATATATATATATATATATATATATATATATATATCTTCTTCATACTATTCGCCATTTTCCGCATTAGCGAGGTAGCGTTAAGAACAGAGGACTGGGCCTTAGAGGGAACAGCCTCACCTGGCCCCCTTCTCTGTTCCTTCTTTTGGAAAAAAAAAAAAAAAAAAAAAATATATATATATATATATATATATATATATATATATATATATATATATATATATTCCTATGAGTCCACTGGGAAAATGAACGATAAGTTCCCAAGTGCACTTTCGTGTAATAAGTTCCCAAGAGCACTTTCGTGTAATAATCATATCATCAGGGGAGACACAAGAGAGATATATGTCAGTTGATATACATCAAAGAGACGAAGCTAGGACGCCATTTGGTAAACATGCGATGTCTTGGACAATCGCATGTTTAATCATTTACATTTTGACAATGTATAAAATCGTCAATTAATGACTGATATCTTGGACAATCGCATGTTACCAAATGGCGTCATAGCTTCGTCTCTTCGAATATCAACTGACTGTTATATTTCTCTCTTGTGTCTCCCCTGATGATGTGATTATTACACTAAAGTGCACTTGGGAACTTATCGTGTTTCATTTTCCCCGTGGACTCATAGGAATATCTTGATCACGCGCAAAATTGTGATCCTTTCCAATATATATATATATATATGGTGACTGAGTTTGGTAAAGTGTGTGGAAGAAGAAAGTTGAGAGTAAATGTGAATAAGAGCAAGGTTATTAGGTACAGTAGGGGTGAGGGTCAAGTCAATTGGGAGGTGAGTTTGAATGGAGAAAAACTGGAGGAAGTGAAGTGTTTTAGATATCTGGGAGTGGATCTGTCAGCGGATGGAACCATGGAAGCGGAAGTGGATCATAGGGTGGGGGAGGGGGCGAAAATTTTGGGAGCCTTGAAAAATGTGTGGAAGTCGAGAACATTATCTCGGAAAGCAAAAATGGGTATGTTTGAGGGAATAGTGGTACCAACAATGCTGTATGGTTGCGAGGCGTGGGCTATGGATAGAGATGTGCGCAGGAGGATGGATGTGCTGGAAATGAGATGTTTGAGGACAATGTGTGGTGTGAGGTGGTTTGAGCGAGTAAGTAACGTAAGGGTAAGAGAGATGTGTGGAAATAAAAAGAGCGTGGTTGAGAGAGCAGAAGAGGGTGTTTTGAAATGGTTTGGGCACATGGAGAGAATGAGTGAGGAGAGATTGACCAAGAGGATATATGTGTCGGAGGTGGAGGGAACGAGGAGAAGAGGGAGACCAAATTGGAGGTGGAAAGATGGAGTGAAAAAGATTTTGTGTGATCGGGGCCTGAACATGCAGGAGGGTGAAAGGAGGGCAAGAAATAGAGTGAATTGGAGTCATGTGGTATACAGGGGTTGACGTGCTGTCAGTGGATTGAAGCAAGGCATGTGAAGCGTCTGGGGTAAACCATGGAAAGCTGTGTAGGTATGTATATTTGCGTGTGTGGACGTGTGTATGTACATGTGTATGGGGGGGGGGGGCCATTTCTTTCGTCTGTTTCCTTGCGCTACCTCGCAAACGCGGGAGACAGCGACAAAGTATAAAAAAAAAAAAAAAAAAAAAAAAAATATATATATATATATATATATATATATATATATATATATATATATATTTTCCTAAGAGTCAACGGGGAAAATAAAACACGATAAGTTCTTGTTTCATTTTCCTTGTGGACTCTTAGGCACATACTTGATCACGCGCAAAAATGTGATCCTTTCCATTATATATATATATATATATATATATATATATATATATATATATATATATATATATATATAATATAGAAGTATTTTTTTTTTCCAGGGAAACGGCTGAGCGTTGCTACGGGATGATACCGGCGACCAATGGCCGGGACTGGAAATAGATGTGAGGCAGCTGGATATCCTGGGATTTAAAGAGGAACGTTAGCAGTCGTCAGCGGCGGATGGTGCGAGTCCACGCTGACGTTGTGGACTTGCCTAGCCTACACAGGAAGGGGGACATGGTGGGAGTGCCCACTGACTCTGGGAAGGTACCTAGCTTAATGCAGGTAGGGGGCCCTGGTCTGTGTGCCTGCTGACGCTAAGGTCCTACCTCGCCTGCAGCTGGTTGGGGAACCAGGACTTGGTCCTGTTGACGGTAGCGGCCTACTTTGTCTGCAGTAGGGGTATCTGGTCTGAGTTCCCGCAGACGCTGGGGACCTGCATGGCCTGCAGCAGTCGAGGGAGTGAGCGTGTAAGGTTACCAGTGCGTCTATTTCACAATTTATTCATTTACATTTTGACAATGTCAGTATAGAATCGTCAATCAATGACTGTTATCTTGACGAGCATATTTTACTGTCACAGTAAACAAGATGTAAAATAGATTTGAAAACACGCTCTAAACAGGTGTGCGAGAGGATGCTGGTGAAGTGTACATGCAAGTGGGAGGGAGAGCAAAAGATTCATTCAAAAAATATACAGGATAAATTGTTTATTGCAAAGTACATCGGTTAGCTTACAGGAGCCATGCATCGTTTCAAAATGATTGAGACATTCAGACGAAGATTTATGTTTAGTTTTACTTCATCAGGTATTAACAATTTTCAGGATTTTAATTATGCTGCCACTCAGGCCTGGTGGTGATTTCACAGAGAAATTATGTTTCTATAGAAATTTTGATTAAACCCCGGACCCTATTTACGAGACTCCTGCAGCGTTAGGGTTGCACCACATCCATTAGCTCCCCGAGAGGTTGCACTTCTTTTCGTCTGATACGGACTTAAGAGGTGCATAAGAAACCCAACAAAGTAACGAAGGTGTAGCGGACGGTTCGAGGCCCGAGGGATATCCATTAGAATGGAGACCGGAGAGAAGACTGGGGACTCGTCGAGGTAAGATGGAGAGCCCTCAAGTTTCACAGAATTTGTATACAATGATGTTACCAAGATTAATCTGGATTAAGTGTAAAATAAAGCTGAGGAGACATAATCTTGTGCAGACGGGGTCTTGATCCTGATGAGCACGACGATATGACCTTTGGGTATGATGGCCAGGCCTTTGACATAACCAAAGACTATGTAGTCCTTGGACATAACCCTAATAAGGCCAGGGCATCACACCTAAGGATTGTGGCGTTGTGCTAAAGGTGTTTGTATAAAGTAAAATGCACTTTGGAAGTGAGAAAATTGGTAACATATCCCAGTGTATGTTAGAAACAAGATAGGCGCAATTAGCGTTCAGACGGACTTAAGAGTGGATGATATATAGTACAGTGAGAAAGCAAATGACTCCACTGGTGGCTGCTGGGCTGCTTTGAACCGTTCATTTCGGCTCACCGAAAATTATACGAACTTGATCTTGAGTAATTTTTCACGCAGTTTCACCCAAACGTATGTATGCAAGCAACTATCTTTATGCTTATATAGGTAGTTTACTCTGTAAACACCATCGACATGTCTCGACACTGTTGGTAAACACTCAATATAATCAAATGAAACATCAGTATTTGAAGCTTAAATGTCGACAAACCAGCTCTTGAAAGACAGTAGTGAATACTGTGCTACAAGGACAGCTGACAATTTTTTCCGGTTCAAGATCTAAAAAGTATTATAAAGAATAATGGCCAGGCTGTAGAATATTCAGGTATGGATAATACAGGTTCAGTGACATGGACGGCATAGGTGAAACTACACCAGTGCTACGGGATCCAATGCCTGGAGACTCGAGGAGGCAAGAGCTGGTGAGGAATGTAAGGAATGTAAACACCCCGAGCCAGGGATAGGCTACGCTCTTTGAGAGTGATGGCCTGATATCTTAAATGACATTTAATGAGTATTATCGTTATGCTCAAGGGAAGTACCGTTGAGGTAAAGGGTCATGCCAATGAAACAAAGAAAACTTTCAGGGAACCATAGTAACTTTAACGCAAACGTGTAACTATTTTACACATGCTGTCAAACGAACAGCAGTTTTAAAATGTATTTGTTTTATTGTAACAAGAAAGGAGCCTAACCCTTTGCATCTAATAAAGTCAGTGATTCGACTACCAAAAAATTCCAAATAATACATTTGTTAATAAGTAAGTTGTTGCGTGCTGAAACACTTCAGAAAACGTAAAGATCTACGGCGAAAAGTATTCATTTGTAAAACTGAAAACTGCAATCCATGAAAACAAAGATTTTATGTTGCTTTTCAAGGGCACAAGTCGGCTATGGATACGGGCGAATCTTTAACTGTTGTCTTTGTATAACAGCAAAGTTATACAGCCTGAATGAATCGAGGAAAGAATCGAAGGTGATACTGTAATGTAGGCTGAAACTGATAAGGCCATTTTTTCATATTCAAGCGCATTTGCAGAATTATCCATTAGGTCAGTGCTGTGTGTCTTGAGATTTATTTAGAATTGTCGATCTAATTTGATGGATCGTCTTTCACCTTTTGAGTTCTCAGACCATCGTCATCAAATTAGTGAAATCTGTCCAGGCAGCTATTATTGTTTTACCTGCACGATATCGACTCGGGAGATTGTGTCGTAACTGTAATGAGGCAGCGAGAGTGATGGGCGGTGGACTGTGAGCGGTGTGTCAGCTGTTCGCTGGTCGACGCCTGTTATATTCAAGTCCACCCTAGTCAACCGTTATTCGCGGAAGCATGTAGGTTTTCGATTCGAGAGCAAGATGGTGTATGTTTCCCCGGGCAAAACGAGTGCAGGTGTCGCCATGCACAGCCCCGTCGCCGGGCCCCATCAGCAGGTACTGAGGGGTTACTGTAGCTTAGCCAACGAAGTGAGGCTGGCTGGCAGCGAACCGTGTGGGTGGGTGAGTCAACGCCAGCATCTGCTACACTCGTCAGGCCGCTGACGCCTACATCACTACTGTCAGGAACTTGTCACCACAGACACAGCTGACACCAAGCAATATGGGTGGCTGCCACCGAAGTGACGCCACAAAAGAACTGGATTAATAATCAGAATATCGCAACGAGTATTACTTATATTGTTATTCTTCTATAAGCAATTACTTTAAGTCTTAAGATGCTCGGTTCCCTAAACCTTTTCACACATAATATATATCATGCAAACCCAGGACCCTTTTTATGGGGCCTTTGCAGGCATGAGGTTGCGAAAGCCTCGAAGCAACAGTAGCACACACACATACACACACACTATATATATATATATATATATATATATATATATATATATATATATATATATATATATATATATATATTTAGCAGTAGGTCACCGTGACGCGCGTGAGGTAGTATTTGCTGATAACTACGAGAAAAGATAAAACATCCAGTCCCAAGTACACTTTCGTGTGATTAATACAACGCCAGGGGAGATATATTTCTGCATTCCCCTGACGATGTATTAATCACAAGAAAGTGCACTTGGGATTTCCCACGTTTCACTTTACCTCGTGTTTATCTGTGTATATATATATATATATATATATATATATATATATATATATATATATATATATATATATATATATATATATATATATATGCAACCCCAAGACTCGTTTTATGGGATTGAGCCTGCAATCCAGCCTCGTCGGTGATTTCTCCGTTCGCGAGGTTACTACTTGTAGTCCACAAAATCACACAAACTCACACGACTCCGTCTTGAAATGGTTAGTATTACTAACCACGAGCAAACATGGGGCCGTTTACAAGAGACCTGGAGGAGTTCGAATCCTGGCCCACACCCAACCTGGGTGTTCATCTTACCCATGGAATTGATACATATAAGATTAAAGACATAGTTAAGTGACGGGGCAACACGGGTGTGAAACTCTCTTCTCGTAACACATATAGTAATCTAACACACATACACCGGATTCCGGCCCACACGAAGTTAAACCGCAAATGAAGCCATCTTTGGCGAAGTTGTATCATGGGTGTACTGTCTTGTCAAAGAACTTATCACTCCAAAGGAGTCCACAATTCCCTGCGATTGGAAGCTGAGCAGCTTTCGGACCGTAAGAGCTTATGGCAAGAGATCAAAGACTCTTTCTTATGTTTAAAAAGAAACATAATACGGAAAGTGTGGTGTTGCCGGCAGACGCCTACCTGAGGTTACACTGCAAGTGAAGACGCTTTAGCGAGGATATGCTCATCAGTTGATGAAGTACAGTACATTATCGTCAAAGAAACTCTAAAAGAAATCCAGCCTTGAGATAAAAGAACCACAAAAAAAGAAAGAGTCCTGGGGTGACACCAGGACCCTATCAGAAAGCAAGTAAGCAGTATCGTGGGGAAGAGCGGTGGTACACACCGACCTAGGGGAGTGAGGAACATTACGGCAAAGTCTTGGCGCGGCACAAGACACCGAAAACGGACGGGTGAGATTAACAAACATGGCGGCGGCGTGTCACTGGTCGAAGTCTTGACATAGGACTAAGGCATTCCTGTTATACTCATCATTCATGCTACTTAAGCATATATTCTCCAAAGGTTCTGTTCTTCGAAGAGCTTACTTTGCTGTGGTAATATACGCCAGTGTTGGTCGCTTCCACGCAGCCTTTGTTGATGTTCAGAGACAAGGAGGACCATCTGGGCCGAGCCTCAGCATACACTCTGCCCGCTCACACAGCACCTTGTACGATTTATCGATCTGCATCTGCGAGGGGCTTGGCGCTGTACTACTTTGGCCTCCCTCATCATCCACAGTGATTCATCTCGGCAACAAATTCGTAGACGGGATCAGTCCACGAACGGGGACTCCGCATCCACCCTGCTAGACCCCTTTGTTTTTGTTGTCTGTCTTTATGCCTTCTCGATACAAAACCAGCTTCCTCAAGCCCTATGCTCTGTCACACCCGTCCTATCTACCAGCCCCACCACCGACATTTTAAAGATATTCAGGGGTCGGGAAAGCATCATACAGTAGCCCAGTAAGCTGGCCTTTCACTCCAGAGGCTTCTGTTGCACTGGATCATAAGTCTCGAAGCGCGCGAGCCTGTCTGTGTTAAGGTTTCCTTTACGATAGAACGTTGGGTGAAGCCCTTCAAAAAGTTTTCATCTGCGAAGGATCTGATAAAGGACTAAGAAACTTGTAACCCGAGGGACTTCACTTCCTCTTTCAGTACTTCAAAAGGCAGCAGCGACAGGGAGCTCACAAAAATGATATATTCTACTACTTTACGATCCACTATTTTCATGTCGGTGATCACATTCCGTCCGGTTGATTTTCGATTCTCTGTGGTCACCCGTCCGACTCAAGTCCCGAGATAAGGGAGCACCCAGCAACTAACTTCATTCTAAACATTGTGGTCAAAGGATTCAGAAGCGTCCCGAAAGCATGTAACGTTCTCTTAGTATCTGAGGACAAAGCATATTCAAGATCTATTACCTCTGAAATCGTAAATTTACAGAATTAAATTATATGATGCACTTAGCGAAGCGCTATCTTGTGGTCGATAAATTCTGCCGAACCCAGGATGGCGGAGGGGGATGACGCAAGACACAGGGACCCTATGGTTGCTGACCTTTGAATCTGAGCACAGACCACTCGGAGGTAAGAACAGAGCGAGTGGTGTCACTTCCCCATCACCCACACACCAGCCAGCACTCTGGCAACATGAGCAGAACAAGTTACCGTTCCCTTTACCTATTCAAAGACGAGCGTGTGAGCTTTGCTGTCATCAGGCAACATATACGGTGGGCCTGAAAGGTAAAGCAAAACGATGCTAAATAAAGTAATCGAAGTCCCATTACGGGGATGAGAAAGCTATCCTGTAACAGGAGGAAACACTTGGTTTAGAATCCACTCTTGAATACGGTCACAATACATCAATGAACGTATCTAAAACGACCATATAACTGTTACTGTGAGTAGAAAGTCACCTTAGGCGAGGTTGTAACGCCGCCGAGGGACGAAAGGTGCATCTCCTCCAAAAGGAACTTTTTCGTTTTTGTTTTTTCACTGGACTCTTATGGACTACATATTGCCTCGTTAGCTGTAAACTTACAAATCCCCTCAGACTATGGGAACAATGAGATCCCTAAATAAAAACGTTAATCTTGACGGCTAACACGTCAATAGATAAACACATAAGACCTAACTAAAGTGGTTTAAACGGCTAGTTTACTAAACCAGCAAAACAATAAAAGCGTTAATGAAAATTCGTCGAAATAGCAGAGAGAAAACCTTGTGTTTGCCCATGATAGAGTCGGTACAAGACGGAACATAGCGAGGCTCTGATGACGATGGCTTCCCTCATTAATTACACTCCCATGACGTGAGTTTACAGACCCCAAGCAAGGTGGTTTCCTTGTTTTCGTCCATATCACGCAGAATTAGCGCCAATACTTCAAAACCAATGTATGGTGACCAAGTGCGTTATAGCTGGGAAATATTATACATATGATAGCAATGCCCTAATGGTGAAGGGCGGCTAAAAATACTGCTGACTTGAATTTATTTTTTCTCTCCACACGCACTCTTGTCAGAGCCCCTTATGTCGCGATAAACATCAACTTGATTACTTATTGATTCTGGCGGTGAGTTGTGAGGGCAGGGCCGGGTTGGGGGAAGAGCCTACTGCACCGCATTTCGCGGGAGAAATGTGCAGCGGCCCACAAGAAACCCAGCAGCCCACGAGACACCAATAGTTAATAAGACATCAATGGCTCACGAGACACCAAAAACTTACGAAAACATGAAGCAGCCCACGAACAACCAGCTGCCTATGAGACATGCAGCAACCCACGAGACATCCAACTGCCTACCAGACACCAGCAGCCCACGAAACATCCAGCAGCCATTCAGCAGCCTAAGCAACAGCATTTTAACAGCAATTGACCGTACCCTGGCGTGATGAAAGAGCACCAGAGGAAGGCGGTATTTGTTCAGGTCAAACACTCTGTTTTGGTATGATGACTGTTCGACTGTCGATCATCACTGATGGCAATGGAACGAATATTTCATTACGTCACTCGATCATCATTAGCGGCAACACGAATGCTCTGTATCATATTATATTAAACATATTAAACTATATCACGTTATGTCACGGTATTTTTAATCTTTTTTTTTTTTTTTTTTTTTACCAGTCTGCTGCTCTGTCCTTGTCAACCGTCAAAAACACAGCTTCGCATCTTCCCTACACCCTAAAATAAAGTACATTCACCGATTGAAATTTTCGATTCTGAAGCGTGATAGGAAGGTGAGGGCGAGCTACTTTTCGTTGGATGCTGAAATACTCATCAACGAAGTTTACACGACCGTACCTCAATTAGTGGCTGATAACTGATGTCGCATTAAAACTTAACCAAACATGCACGTAAGACAAGGACGGGAACCAAAGTCGGATGTAAAACGTAACCAAAGTGTGAGCGCGCGCCAACCCGGCCGGAAACCACCAGAGTAGAATGAAAAAGAAAAAAAAAAAAAAAAAATTCCCAGAGTCTGGACACGCACACGGACGTGAACGCCGAACCCTTCCTACTTCATTATTTCCGTAAATATCACGTCAACCAACGACGGACTATTTTGCAGTCATTGATATATTCTTAAAATGTTTTACTGCACATAAGACGTATTTTCAATAAAACGCAGGCATATTGCTTATTATCATTATGAGTAATGGGATACTTGTAATACATACCTATGCCTTATTGCGCTGAAGCTTAAGATATAATCAATAGTAAGTTCACAGACTGTGGCATGACGGGCTGTGAATGGTGGTGTATGAAGTTCATGGCACACAGAGGAAATGATTTCTAAGAAAATATTGTCAGACTAAACAGAATTATAGGCATAGAGGCCACGGTGTCACGTTTTCCTAGGAACAAAAAGAAAAATGAAGGCTTTCGCATTTCGATGGCTGAAATCTACCGAGTTACTGAATGAAGAGAGTTTAACTAAAACATTTAATGATGGTGAATGAGACTGGCGGGCGAAATGAATTCTAAGTAATGTCCAGGGAAAGATCTGATTCTGGGAAGAAGAACGAAACTTTAAAAAAAGAACCGGGGATCTCGAAGAGAAATTCTGCAATTGTAAAGGGACTGAAATTTCGGAGGAAAATTTTTACAGCTGTGAAAGGATTGAGATTCTCGAGCAGAAGTTTCGTAGAAGTCGCCCTCACACCTGCAAAGGCAGGTAATGACATAAAGGCTGACTGTATAACAGAGAAGAGACAATTTCCGGATTCAACTTTCTTTAACTAGAGACGTTCGTCAAAATCTATGGGCAAGAACATGTGCGTCTGCTTTTTGGTAAATTACTGACGTCATATTTTGAAGGCTACGCTTCGAAAGGGTCCAGATTTTAAGGGGCCTTAACAAAGCAGAAAGACCAATTGTTATTTCTCTCTGATGATTAAACGTAGCTGAAGAGAAAACATTAATTCATAAAGATGGCTCCGATTCTGACGTTACACAAACTTTATATTTTGATCAAGTAATCCTAATAAACTCTGAATATATCCCTTAACCAAATGGCCATTGAGTAAGAGCTAGATTCTAAAATGTTTTAACAGAACATACTGAAGAAAAAACACTAACTCTTAGATAAATCTAGGTGAAGAAAAACCAGCCATCAATGATTCTTCGAACCATAAACCTTACACTTTCATTAAAGAAGAAAAAAAATAATGCGCATAAAGTTTGAAAGGTCAGGTTCTTTGTTCACGTGTTTATTCGCCCGTCATGCTTGGCCAGGAACGCCATACTGGAGGAGAGTCAACACCAGGCATTCCTTCCTCTACCGCCTGGGTGACCAGCTCTCCAGCATTAGCTGTTCCTTCCTCATAACACTCAACGCCCGCTCTCGTCCACTGCTCTTAACTCCATCAACCCAAGTGTCGTACCGTCAAAGCTTAAATAGAAAACTCCACCTGACGCCTGGCCGCAACGTATGTTTGATCTATCCCAGTGGATGTATATCGAGTCACTATTTTGTGGACCCACTTCACGTCGAAGAACCTAAACATGGCAAAAAACACGATATCATCCGCAAACCTTAAATGTCCAGGCACTTGGGATCTAAATGAAGGGGCAGCAGAAATCATTACGGAACTGCCTAAACCCTTTACTGCAGAGGCTTTGGCTGGGGTGCAAAGCACACGAGGGGAGAGTTCAGAACTTTCTTCCTTCTGGTTTTGATTAGGAACTGTGTCTCAAGAATTCCTCGGCCATAAGAAGAATGACTGGTGGCAATTTTCTACGGTTTATGAACATAAACTCACCTTAAATTAACGGACAATCGGTATTCTTCCTAAAGATCGGATGATGTATGTCAACAAACGTACCATTTTCTAACATGCAGCTATTTAAGAAAACGCTTATCTTGTAATGGGGAACTTATGTAAAGTCTGTCCGATTACAAAGCCACGTGAAGGTCAACCAGCCTCCTCCTCCTTCCTTTGTCACACGTCACAGAAGGGCTGACTACCCTTTCTCCTTATCTGTGTATGAAATTGACGACCAGACCCCAGAATTATCGTGAAAAAGTTGAGACAACTTCCTCAATTACGATAACATTCGATAGACTTCACTCGTTTAACTACCACTTCATTTAGCTCTTGACCTTATGAAAATCAAATCATTGACAAGTCTATATAAATTTCAGATCTTTTATTCTGTCTACGATACGTTGCTATTATCATACTTTTCTTTTCTTCGTAATTCTTTTCTTGTAATTTCTATTCATACGTTAGTCGGTTAGATAATTACATCTCATATTTACTGCTTGTTCATACGGGATCGATTGAAATTAATGTTCCAAATCCACTATGGAAACAAAATCCAAAGATATGTAAATAACCATTTGCTGATAAAAGAAACCCACAATACTGTTAACTTCAATGAATAACTTAACATATAGATCTTAAATATTTTAACCATGCCAAGTGGCGTCTAATTAGTTGTAATTTCACAAGGATTCATCTAATTTCTAAATTCTTTTGTATTATCCTCCGTATTCAGTGTCATATATTATATGCTATGTTGATGCTATTTTCTTGAACTTTTATCAAATCCAAATTAACCACTACTACTACTACTGCTGTGCACTATCATGTATCTTTCATACTATTATCACCAGCTATAGTATCCCAACAAATCCGTTTTCTATACTTCAATTCTGACACAGAAAATGAATGGAAAGATATATGGGGCTCTAGTCTATTTATCACACCTCTAAAAGTTAGGGGGATATAGTCTACTCATCCTATATCACCTCTAAGAGTTAAAGTTCTAAGGAACACAAAGGCTATAAACGTCACTCTTTTAACTTACATCAGAAAGTTATAAATAATACTAAAAACGCTTATGTTCAATTATTCATCATGTCATCAAAATGGGTTAGGGAAAAGCTAGAACAACACATAAATATAAAAAAAAAAGGAGGAAAAAAGTTCGTGAAAATGACGGTGTCGTGAAGACCGTGAAAGCAAAGATATTTCGTCGTCACTGATTCAATCTATTCGAGACGAAAAACATTATTCTATCTAGTAATAAAAACTTCCGACGGTGTCACCACAATGAAAACATTAGCCATATCTTAATAATCCTGATATGCCTTCTGGATTGAATAGTATTTCTAAAGGTTACGATGATCTACTCTTGGTAAAAATTACATACTTTACTTTAAAGAAAATGTAATCTATAGAAACATAACGATAGAAAAAACCCTTTCCAGTGAACCTACATGTTAAAGCATAACGCTAGTGATGTGGATTTAAAGTGTGGATGTGGTTGGGATGGGTCTGGCTTTATTCCAGTATTGTTTACGAACACAATCACCGAAAGGGGTTTTGTTTACCCGGGAACACAGCCTGTATTCTCTAATTTAGTAAACGGCATCACAAAAGAACTTTTATTTCACGTACGTTATTTGTACAAGTCTTTTTTTCCCCCTCTTGAGGCTTCATTCATGAACAAAAGTTCACATCAAGGCCAGGCCTTCATTGAAAAGGGAAAAATAAGAGAGGAGAAATATCTATGAAGTTTTGTAGGACGTGAAAAGCCTTTTAAATAATTAGTGCCAGGTAATAGTTATTGGGAAAGTCATGAAAAGTCAGAGTACCAGAGCTTCGAGGTGTTAGGGAAAGAAACCATTATCAAAAAGGCCCACCTATAATTCTACAACTCCCTAAATCCTTTCTCTCCATTAATGGAGAGATATATTCGTGGCTTTCTCTCCCGCCACCTATCTATAACAATTACTGGCTTATCATTACTAGCAAAACCTACTACTGACACAATAATAAATCCTATTATCCTAACCTAGTGATAGGAGAGGATATTCAAACACTTCAAAATAAAATCAAATACCGTTTTACTTGAAACACAAATCCTCTACCCTTAAGAGCTTCTTTGGTCTTTCAATTAGCACATTAAGAACCCCGAGTAAGATTACAAAAATAAGCCTGAAAAAATACATTATAAGAAACACCTTGCCGATATGAAAGATGATGCTAGATGTTTATATACATTATACAACTTTAAAAGGTATGCTGAAGAATAAAGTATAAGTAGGAGGTATCCTTAATGTGTGCACAAATTGATAAAAATAACAGTAAAAACAGATATCGAAAAGTACCCTGGGAAAATTAGTGTGTGAAGTGCTGACTACGTTAAGCGAATAAATGTTAAATATAAATAAGAAACATCACAAAATTATGTATGCAAGATCTTGCACTTTATGTGTAGTAAAAATCAAAGCAAATATATACAGCAAAACAAGAGAACGCGATGCGAACACTTAAGATTCTCATAAATGCATCGATTTAACAAATAAAATACAGCAAGTCGCATCCAAACAGAAGATGCAAAATCGATATCTCATATTAACTTTTAACAAAACAACTACCATGGAAATGTGAAATTATTTTTGAGTCGGTATTAACTACGTTCACAAAATGGTGTACATCCAAGTGACGGACGGAAAAGTATATACAGTAAAATGTAATCTGCAAAATACCTGAGAAAGATAACTTAGACTACACTGATTTTTATCAGAACCTACACAATAAAGTACTCTACAAAGACAATTTGTGTTTATGAAGCCTAAATTTACGATTCTCGAACATTTAAAAGAATACTAAAAAATCCCGAGACTAAAAGGAAACGCATATGTTGAGCAAAATACTGAAATCTAAGTCAAAAGTTAGTTAAGAACGGAGACGTTGTGCCATTTTCTTCTTCTTCATGCAGGATGCACAACACACTTCCTCCTTGCATCTACGTTTCACACCAGGGGAAACAGTTGACGCCTCGACAACCCACTAATTCTTCGCAAATGCTTTGACGAACTAAGGTGGGAGTGGTAACGCCCCGACCTCCTTTAAGAAACACGAGAGCCATATTAACTTCTGGTCTTCCTCACACTACACGGGAGCCTATCGTTGATTGCGAGACATATGGATCCAGTAGTTTTTTTTCACGGCAACATGTCCGTCATGCGCCATTATATTTGTCACACGTGTTCAATGAACTCCTGTCTGACAAATCAATTACTGAAGAGCAAATTAGTACCATTAATAGAAAATGCAATGCTAAAAACTTAGAAACACTTCACACTGCCAGCGAATGACATATGCAAACGCTATCAACACCTGGCTTTATGTTATGGACGAATGTGTTTGAAGGGTTCGTTTGGAATATCAGATCCCGTCAAGTACAGGACGGATGAGGATCGTCTTCTCTTTCCTCAGGGGACACAGTAGTGGTAGACTGGCTTTAGAATGCTGCAGACGGCCTTGGCTGAAGGTCTGTCTTGGGGATTCTCGGCCCAGCAGCGCTCTGCCAGACGCAACAGAAGGGCCTCTAGGGTGGTGCTGGGAGCGCAGTCCTCCCGCTGCTGATGGTCCGTTGGCCGGTGCCTCAGGCGAGCCACCTGGCGGACGGAGGGGAAAGTCAGGTAACTAAAGCCTCACTATAAATCCTCTTAAATTCACGTCCACATTAGTGTGAATAATGCACTCTACCGTTGGTTAGTTATGGGGCATGGACGAGCATACAGCATGAATATACTACACGCTCTTCGTAGGAAATTGTTTTGAAATACATGAAGTACAGGAAGCGAATACATATATCAATCAGTCATCATTTTCGTCGTAAACCCAACGCTACATCAATCGCTCATTCCCAGAGAAAGCCAAGTTGCAAATCAGAGAGGAAGTAGAATTAACTTTCCTTATGACGCGAGACGAAGCGAGGTTCACGATAACGAAATCAGAAAGGCATTGCTTAGTATTTCTTATGGTTGTCAGGAGGAAGATCTGTGGAAAACTGGAAAAGTTTACATCTGAAAGAGACCACGACATACACAACAGGACACGACCATTTTGTTTGTCTCCCATTGAAAATCTATGCCTACGTCTTACATCAATTATATAACACTCTACACGTAATTTTCCGAACACGGTCCACGCCCAGGCAAACATGCAGCTACCACAGGATTGCATATCACTTTAGCCTTCTGAATTCAGTATTTCTGTTGGCTGTGCGACTCACGTATTGCTTTGGTTTTTGGCCCCCGGGAGCTGGAACTTGTACAGTGTACACACCATAAGCTAGACCAGGCAATACTCGGTAAGCTGCTGCGTCACAAGATTACTGGTGGCCGTTGGCAACTCAAGGGTAGGGCGTTTTGATCATTATTTCTTTCCTTACATCTCAGAGATTTGAAGCTCTATACCCTTTCATGTACTTCCCAATAACTATGGCCTGGCACTATCTTTAAAAGACAGACTTTTCACTTCCTATAAAATATGTGAATACTTCACCTCGTCTCTTCTTCTGCCTTTTCATTACGTCTCTGCATTTCAATTAAGGCCCGGCCTCGAAGTGGACTTCTGTTCGTGACTAGATCCTCAATATAAAAAAAAAAAGGCAAGATCCTGGTACTAGAGAAACCTCTCATGACCTCCGAGAGAGAGAGAGAGAGAGAGAGAGAGAGAGAGAGAGAGAGAGAGAGAGAGAGAGAGAGAGAGAAATAAAACTTATCAAAACTGGTCTTCATCCGGCTAATACGATCGCATATATTTCAGACTTGTAAAAAAAAAAAAAATCCTGACGTTAATGAGACAGATGCAGAGAGCAATTACATTATGGAAATCCAGATGGACGCCCGAGTAAAGGATCATAAAAGTCACTGCTCATGATGACTAGAGAGAACCAAATGTAAATATTTGCTGTGGAGTAAATAAACGTAGAGGTTAGGGAGGTTAGGATGCCGCCAACCTTGCGTCTTGTGAGCATCTTGCTCTGCCGTGGTGCAATTTGTCAGCCTCGCCACCAAAGTGCCTGCCTGAGTTGTGGGTTCATCGTCGCCTCAACTTCGGGAGGGGAGGCGGAGCAGGTGGGGAGTGGATGGAGAGAAGAAACACGTAAGGAGATGGAAGGAGGAAGGAAGGAATATAGAGGGAAGGAAGATCAGTCTAGACACTCATTACTAAGCTATACTATGACTGGGATAATAGAAGGGACTTACCTGGTGGGATAGCAGGCCTCACCTGGCAGGTGTAACAGACCTCACCTTGTGGGTGAGTGAGACTCACCTACGGTACTCACCTGGTAGATGATGACGTGGGGGTGGAGGCCCTGGTAGGGGGAGGTGCGGGTCAGTAGATGCCAGATGGTGACCCCTAGGGAGAACATGTCACTGTAGGTGCCTCCCACCTCCCCTCGTAATACCTCAGGTGCCTGGTACCCCACTGTCCCCAGCACCTGTCAAAGTAGTACAAGCAAATGATGGCGATGGCCCATGGGAAACAGAAATCATATTCAGGATAATATTCCCTCACACCTTACATCCTCCACCTCATCCCACAACATCCTCCACACCTTGCTTCATAACATCATCCACACCTCGTCACAACATCCTCCACACCTCACTCCACAACATCCTCCACAAGTGGCCAGCCCCAGAACATTTCTCCACAAGTCACCCCACAACACTTCTCCACGTCACCCTCCCACAACATTCCTCCACAAGTCACCACAAAATATCACAAATCAACCCACAACATCCAAGCACACATCACATCCCTCTACACGTCACCACACAACATCCCTTCTACACGTCAACCCACAACATCCCTCCACACGTCACTTCACCCATGGCAATACACGTACCGGGTCGTCCGCTTGGCCCAGTCGGGTGCAGCATCCGAAGTCCGTGAGCTTCAGGTGACCGAGGGAAGTGAGGAGGGCGTTGGCTGGCTTCACGTCCAAGTGGGCCAGGCCCTGTGAGTGCAGGTACGACAGTCCTCTAGCCAGGTGGCACGTGTACCTGGGATGACGGTACAACCTTATCAACCAGGTATGACGGTACAACCTACCAACCACGGTTGAGGGTACAACCTACCAACCTGGGTCTATAATGAGACACATAGTTCATCAAGAACAACCGAGAGTCTGTCTTTGTTCTCTGGCTGTTCGGCCAAGGGGGTAGAGAGAGAGGAGGCGGTTTGGATAGGAAGACAGGCAGAGATGACCCAGAGACTCGGACCAGAGAGGAGTTGTACGAATGACAACAGTGGGCATGAGATTGTTTAGGAGGGGTCATGAATCAAGTCCTTACAACACAGCAATGATACTGGTCACTGTTTGTCTGTTGTGTAGCATCATATACATATTTTTCCTGTTGCACGAAGTTTTGAAAGCTCTGAATGGGAAAACAAAAGTTATAATTACGGTCATTCGGAAATGAATTTCCTTGATTTGCTCACTGTCTCTTCTTTTTCTCAATCATTGTACAAATGTATACACGGGTGACATGTCGAGTTGACATTTATTCCCTGGTGAACTGTACCACAGTGAAAAACAAGATGAGCATCACTGGTGTAGGATTATTCGTGTGCGCGTTTGTGTGTGTGTGTGTGTGTGTGTGTGTGTGTGTGTGTGTGTGTGTGTGTGGAAATAGTGATTTGTTGAAAATATAGATTATGGTGCCTTATCTGGTTGGTCCCTCTTCGGAAAGTTACGATTCCAATATGCGTGAAAGTCGGACTTCAAGCCCTGCAGAATGGCTACTTTAAGCCCCCAAGTGACCTAAATAATCAATACATAATCTAGTGTCAAAGGTGAGAGGGGAAGGCAATCCACTTCAGTCTGTGTTGGAAGACTGTAAACACGGGATCATTAAATACCAACCCATAAAGTCTCTTCTGCCGTCAGCAACGAAAGGTACGTCTCGTTCATACATCGAGTCTGGGGCTGACGGTTTACCTGACTTTTACCGAGGCACTGAGGTTCAGTGAGGGATCATTGATGAGTGTGAGGAGAGTGTGGGGCGTGCAGAGTTCGCTCACCACCCACGTCCACCCTGGCCTCCGCCTACACCCTCCGGGGTCGTCCTTATCTCTGAGAGGGTCCGTAGCATCCTCCAGGGGTAATCCAAACATGGACGCCACAGCCGGGAGGGACAGGGTCTCCTCCTGCAGGAGAAAGAACAAGCAAATACACCTCAGTGCTGGTCATCTGGTTAATAGTAAGAAAAGCAGAATCCGACGTCGAACAGGGAATGAAAAGGTAAACATTTTACGTCCACAACATAAGATGCGAGATACGAGGCTTCACTTCCCATCATTATCACTTTCTCCCTCACACAAACTAAAACCGCCCGCCACTTCTTCCCCCTCTGGGCTGATCGACCAGAAACTTGGCAGGCATATAACACACTGGTCCAGTATGCCTTCGTTCATTTACGTCCAGGCCCTCGGTCAGATTCTACTAAATGCACGGCAAATCATTCTCCATATTCCATCACTGACTTGCCCAACACCAAGAATGAGGAGCAAGGAAGTGACAAGGAGCAAATACATAAACGGCTGTGAAGCGAGGATGGGAGTCACATTATAGCGGGTGGAGGAGGGAAAAATGCTCCTCAATCCAGAGAAATGGAAAAGATATATCAAGTTCAGCCACTGACAGGTCGTTTGGGGGAGGGGTATGACTGGGAGTTGGACGTGATGATCTCTTCTAGCCGCAGGCAAACGACTTTCACAACAGCCGAAGAATTCTCCTGGAAAATATTATACACTGGTCTGAAGTTGTTGGCGATGTGAGGAAGATATCAGAATACTGACGCGGAGGATGATATTCACGTGATGTCGCCATGATATACAACGGGGGGAAAAACAATGGAGGGCTTTCAAGACGAAGAGATGACGCAATAATGCTAGGAAATACTGTATCCACAGGACGAGATAATGTAATGCCAGGAGACACTGTATCCAGAAGACGAGACAATGTGATGCCAGGAGATACGGAGTCCAGACGACGAGACAGTGTGATGCCAGGAGACACTCGGTACTCAGACACCGAAACAAAAAGCATTTGCTTACGTTATACCAACAAATCATGGAAATCGAAGTGTAGCCAGCTAGCCAACAAACGCAACCATACGATTCAACCGAACTACAGAGGCAAGAGAAGACGAAAGATGTATCACCTTATCTACTGAATGCAATATCTCTCTAATCTCCCTACCTGCTCTCCGTGGCTTTTAAGACTGGCGGTGTTGTCGGCCCAAGAAATGCGGGCGTATCCAGGTGTGGGTGCGGGGGTGACGAGGGCGTGTATGGTGACGAGGTGGGCGTGAGGGCGGAGGGAGAGGGCGTACGCCTCCCTCCTAGAGGATGATGCCGCCCGCCCACCACGTAGGACCTTCACCGCAACCTTCACTCCTTCAGATATTAACATCAGTATTAACTTGATGCCATTAACATTATCATTAACCTCCATTTTCAACATCAGTGTCAACCAACATAACATTTTTAACCTTAGCCTTAAATCTCGAAATGAAATCACACTACGTAAACACACGAGAACATCTACCTAAAATTGCACACTTTGCTCTCTTTCTCCCTCCTAAATCTGGAAACTCTAAAAATCTCAAACTAATACCGAGGAACCGCCTGGGGGAGCTGGTTAATCTATGACAAAAATTCACCCAAGTCGTATTTTTTATGAATGCAAATGATGTATGCAATTTATCCCAACTATATCCACTTCTCAAACTATCTCTTACTGTAAGTGACACTTGGAATTGGAAGGAAAAACCCACTATAAAAAACATTCCACAAAACAAGGTACAAGAAATGGAATGATAAGATCAGATATCAATGGTTATACGGAACTTGAACAAATTAATATGTTATTCGTAGACAAGTAATGAATAATGCACATGGTAAGGTATCAGTTATTCATAATGATTAAAGTTAATGTAAGGACAGTTATACAATGTTAGACCTGTACTACTGGAAATAACGTCTCTCCAGGATACGTGAAGCAGCAGACATACTCACCCCTTGTACCCACAAAGCCTTACAAGTTCACCATACAATTACCTACAACCTCGGCAATTAGGTTACTACCTTGTCAAATACGGTGCATCAACACTGGCTACCACCGTGAGCCCAAAATTCTAGTAGTGTGCATTACCCCAGCGCGGGGCTTTCAAGTTCTACGGTGTCAAACCTGGATCTGGGTAGCAAACCTCTGTGGCGCCCGACTTTCACGGTGCCAAAGCCGCCTCGTCCTATGACACTGCCTACTCTCGGGGAGACGCCCGCCGACCGCCACTTGGCACTGTAGCCCACACAGGGGACGACGGGGGAGTGCCTAGGACAGCAGTGGTGGTGCCGGTGGTTAGAGACCTGACCAGGGCGTTTTCAGTGGGCCTACTCCTGTGTACGGTCTCATAGTAAACATCTTTTTTCACTCTCCCTATTCGGTTTTCTAAAATACGACTCAGGCTTCCTGAGCGATTCTTTCTCTCTCTACCCTTCTCTTTGAGTAACTGATCACGTGTGTGTGTGTGTGTGTGTGTGTGTAAGGGAAGGGACGGGTAAGGGGCGTACCGAGTTTGCCTTACCTGCAGTGTTGTGTGCCAAAGGCTCCCGTGATGACCCCAGCGTGAGGGAAGCCGCTATCCGTCCTTCCTGCTGGGGAGAAGACGTGCCACGACGCTCTCCGTGAGGTGCTGGCCACTGGGCCACCTCTGTTGGCCTCTTGCATCACACGCAAGGTACCTGTGGTACCTTCAGTGCCTCCGTCAGTGAATGAACTCGGGAGTGTGTGGTGCTGGTAATCATTCTTCACCACCAAGGAAGGGGACCCTAACAAGGTCATACCCTTGGGGGAAACTGTCGGGGTAGTAGTCGTTCTATTACTGACACTGGCAATTTGAGTCATAGTTCAAAGCCAGAGATTAAACAGAATTCTGCATGATGATAACTGCAACTTTCATTTTGATGATTCGAGAGCCAGCCAAACAGGAATTTCTGATTTTACAAATGCAAAACATGTGTATAAATATTCTAATTCAATGCAGTTCATTAGTTACATACCATTATGTAAAATATAGTACTGTTAACTATATCATATATATATATATATATATATATATATATATATATATATATATATTGAAAAGCTGACACTACTCACTGGTCTCAGCCACATTCATTGCTATCTTGGGCACCTGCAAGCACGCACCATCCCCACTCCTCTCTCTGCCCAGGGTTCCCTTCCCTTTCGAATCCTCTCCGTCTTCCCCGCACTTGTGCTTCTCGCGGTCGAAGTCCAAGCGCGTGTTGTTGGCGGCGGTGGTTTCCAGGTAGGTCGAGAGGAAAGGACGCACGGCGACGCTGGAAGGACTCCAGGAACTGTCTGGTGCCTGCTGGGGAAGACGGTTAGTCTGACCATCAACGGCAGAAGCAATACATCAGGAGTAAATGAGGAAGAGATACGTCATCGATACTATAAAGATATGGCAAACTTCTTTCTCTAATTCAAAAATCTATAGAATTCAAGCTACGTCTTTTTTCATTATCGATTGTAATAACATGTACGTAATTCTCTTCCTGTAGATATCCCTTGTCACTGTTGTGCGTATCAGCTTCCCTACGACTCCTAACCAATATTTTAGAGAGATTTCTTCTTAAAGTGAAAGAAACGAGTTATGTGAAGCCATGATTTAACACCCCTTTTTAATACCATTTGAAGATGACGTCCTCGCCATAAAGCAATATCAAGATGGTGTCAAGAGGCAATATACCTGAATTAGCAGGCGAGTCCCCCATCCCAAGCGCAGGTTTCTACAACCAGCCAACTTAATAACAGAAAACTGATAATTCCGTCGCGCTACCGTCTCTCCTTTGTATACTGCATTGCTTTGCTCGAGGCGCCGGCAGTAAGCTGTATAACTCATAATCGGATCTAAATACATGAAATATGAAGGAAGCAACTGCTCTGAGAAACAATAGGGAGGCGGGGGTTCTCTTCACCTTGGGAGAGTTGAGATAATCCGCTGAAGGGAAGACGATGATTGTGCCACAGGACTGTCGCCGCAAGACTCGAGGGGCAGAGGCCATGATCTCGTGCTTGTGCAGCGTGTGCCGCCGCCGAACGAGGGCTGCGGACGTAGGGGTTTGGGTGGGTCCCGGGTCTTGGGGTGATGTAGGAATCGGCTCCGCCGGGGTGAGTGCAGAAGCCGGTCTCAGGAATCCCTGGATGGGACTGACTGCTATCCCGGAATTCCATACCCGCCACCTAGGGAAAGGAGGCGTTCTTCTTATTCACAGTACTATTCCCTGAGTGCCACTTGTAATGTCATACAAACACAAACGGTCAAAGAATCTATAAGACGTAAATTGTCAGAAAACCACCTGATAAGGGTAAGGGCTGCTGAGGAACATCATTGGACGGGATGATGTTAAGATATTCTACGAGATGAATGACAACATTAAAAATGTTTGAACATCGTGAGACGCTACAGCACCAGCGAGGTGGAATGGGGAGCAACGAAATCTTTAAAGGCAAATAGAGACCCCTTGACTTTCTCCACATGTGCACTTTACAGCTTGACGAGCCACTTAAGATGTTGTTTAAGATGTTGCTGGAGGGAGGTAAAGTGCCATGGGAGTGGAAAAGGGCAAGTGTTACACTCAGCTTTAAGGAAGGAGACTACAAAGCTGCGCTGAACTACACCTCGATCTCTCTGACGAGCGCGTTCTGTAAAACACTGGAAACAATAACCAGATAGAAAATGGATGACCACTTGCAAAGGTAAAACTCCTCAAGTGGGAGGCAATAAGCATTAAGTGACAAAGTATAAAAGTTCATGTGTAACTTCTATGAGGAAATGAACTCCGTTAAAAAAAAGAATAAATAAAAGAGGGAACGTTGGGTAGATGTGTCTATCATGGCTGCCAGAGCGCATCTGACAATGCACGTTTGGTAAGTCTATAAGGGCATAGACTAGTGCTGCGACACACGAAACTAACTAAACAGGGTTAGAATCCCGATCTAGGCAACCGGTTCACAGCCAATCCTGTGCTGTTCGACCTCCCCACTGAAACCGGTCGCTGAATGGGTACATGACGTCACATGGGGTTTATATACATGTATGAATACTACGTGTGTGCGTGAGAGACGGGAAACAAACACAAATGTAAACTCCCTTCCCGAACTGCAGAAAAAAAAGCCAAATAATTTGGCCAGGAACCTTTTGAAAATGAGTTGGGATCACCAGTGGCGTGCAGCAGGACTCGGTTTTGGGTTCTGTGACCTCTCTGGCACACATGGCATTTAGGTAGGAGTCCAATCCTTTTGGCAAATGAATACGGATGACACTAAGGTCATAAGGGAAGCAGAAAGTGAAGAAGATTTCACCAAATAAAGGCAAAGTAATGAGGATGGAACACAGTGCGAGAATGCCTTGACAAGAATGTCATCTCGCTGAAAATAAGCTGAATGATTGTGTGTGTGTGTGTGTGTGTGTGTGAGGGACTTGGAAGCCAAGACTGATCGTAACCTATATCGTAAGGACCCCATCTCAGGAGAACTGTTATGCAGACCAACTATCTGTGCATACATGGCCTTACCTTTGTTGACACTGTGTATGACTTACCACCTGTTACCTGTTCTTCACCTCCCTTGATTCCTTTCGACTAACCTTATAGATTCATCCTTAGGTGACGAAGCTGGAGAGATCCAAGATGGGTCGAGGGACGCCCTTTTGTGACCAAGGTACTCAGGTGTCGGTTGGTCTAGCAGTGAGGCGGAAGGACCAACAGATGCCCGACGACCTGGTCTGAGGATGGGTTTGCCTGTTGCTGGCACATGTGTCGTGATCTTAGGTGTGGCAGCAAACTGCAGGGGACTAGTGGCGTTCTGCAGCAGGGGTGAGGCAGCAACTTGCAAGGGACTGGTGGCATTGTGCGGCAGGGATAAGGCAACAAGACTTAGGGGGCTGGCGACGTTTTCTGGCCGGGACGAAGCTGTAAGATGCAGGGGACTGGTGGTGTTCTGTGGCAGGGGAGAGGCGGCATGATGCAGGGGACTGGTGGTGTCATCAATGTGAGATGGGGAGAGGATGGCTTCAGGACGTAAAAGGGAGGAGACTGGGATCTCCAAAGCACCACAGGAAGCTCTCCTGGAAGAGGATGTAGCCACCTCCTGGGGCACGCAAGTCGCCAGCCGCCTCGCCAACGCACTCATGTCTGCTTTGCTCGCTTCCTCTCACGGGGTCGTCTGATCACCTGCAAAATCACAACGGAATGACGCCTAGATTATGATGGAATGAGAATCAATACCACACTAATAAAAGCAAATTAAACGCCACGCCATCGTATCTAGAAGTAGTACCCTCGTCTTTAATTAACCTTACCGACGCGCACGAAGATCGCATTCTCATCCTGACAGGGTAACCGTAAATAACTTGCACCCGGTCAACTTACCAGATACTCTACATAAAAAGCCCTGAATAATATAAGCTTATAAAACAGCGGTAATTAGATTTTTTATCACACATCTGTGGTTAAGACTTGAAAATCAGTCAGGTTAGTTCAAAGGCGAAGTGATTAAACCATGAATGAATCGAAAGTGAACAGCTTACAGCATTTATGGTGACATTATCTAACGTGTATGAACTATACATGCCCTATACCAATGAGATATATGCCTTATACCAATGGGATAACTAAGATAAACCACGAACATGAAAGAACTGTGGAATAACCCAACAAGGGTGAAGTAAGAAACGCTCAAATATGTCTGCAACAATACGGTCAAGCTGACCGTTCTGGTACCGTACGCTCCTTCCCACGGTTGGAAGGAGGTTCACATGAAATTCACGTCAGTATTCATCAGTCATCGTACATCTGTACAGTCGTGGGGAAACCAAACTCAATCTAGTATTCATCAATCATCGTACATTTGTACAGTCGTGGGGAAACCAAACTCAATCTAGTATTCATCAAATCATCGTACATTTGTACAGACGTGGGGAAACCAAACTCAACCTATCTTAACCTACAGACCATCTTGCCTCTGAAAATAATATGACACTCATGAATTTATAAACAAAATCTCGCTGGTAGGAAGGGTCAGTGATGACGAGAACTCGCATGAGAATTTGATATGCCGTGGAAACCGGCGTCCGGTAGTTCAACAAAAGCCAGTGTATACAAGTCACTGAATGAATAAAAAAAAAGAAAAGAAATGAAGCCGTGAGGGTCAGGAACATTTGGAATAAATCAATTCCTGCACCAATGGTTTTTGTAACGTAGGAATAATATCTACAAATGTACGAAATTCATTGAATATATTCAAACCTAGTCTCTGGTGGACAAACCAATGGTGGCCTTGCTATAATATATTGTAACCGGGGTATTCATAATTCATGTCAACTCAGATACCGTTATACAAATCTGGGAAAAGTCCTTAGCTTTGGATATTGTATGATTCTACTTTGCACTGGCAGTTGATCAGTGTTTAATGACAGAATTGGAGTGGTGGTAGAGTGATTTTGGGCCATCACAACTTATTCTACGATATCAGTAATGCGACAGTGGTGAGGATTGTGTATATCAGGGGGAAAACAAAAGGGCTACGTAAAGGGAAGAGTAGGTCTAACACTTCTTAAATAACTATATACAGAGGCATTAATGATTCCACGAAGGTACAACACGGGATCGTAAAACTACAACACCAGCCCGCTTTCGCAAATGTACTTCGGTGACTTTGATTTTTACCTGACGGCGTTGTGGAAGTGTGTGGTTGGGTGGGTCCTCTCCACCACGATAGCTTTCGTGGGGGGCTGGACCAGTGACCACCTCAACCTCCCATACCTCGTTCCGCTGCTGTACCTCAGACGCCCATTCCTCTCACTTCACGTAAGAATCATGGTGAAACTTCTCTCTTGAAAAAAACCCCCACCCAGATTTGAACACTCAAGAGTTGTTTTCGGAGCTAATATAATCAAATTGCTAAGGATGTAGAGGGTATAGCACCACGATCCCCTTGCCACGGAGGAAGTAAACGTCTCGACTGTTCACCACAATAGCTCACTGTCAACTGATTGTTTAGAAAATATGAAAATATTGTTAAGGATACCAGACTGGAGGATACTGAGAGCGCAACACACCGTAGAATAGTTCACACATGCGGTACGTCACAACCTCAACCGTACACTTAGGTCTACCACCGCTAGATGGCAATATTCATTGATATCGAGATGATAGTTCCTGTCAACAAATACTTTCTCACGCTCACCATTGTGGCCTTAAACAAAACAAAATATAATACATGAATCCTAAAGAAAATATAAGGGAAAACTTGATGTAATACACAAAACAGTCTTGTGAAAAAAAAAACTTTAAAGAGGCCATCCTACCTCTGCCACTGAGCATGGCGCAGCCTTGGAGCTGAAGAAACCCCTGGGAAAAAAGATTCTAGGGTAACAGCAGGACCCGTTCAAAAACAGGTTTTGGGGTAATGATAAAATGATCAAATAAATGATAACTAGTCATGCAAATAATAATAATAATAATAATAATAATAATAATAATAATAATAATAATAATAAATGATAATTATAATAATAATAATGATAATAATAATAGTAATAATAATAATAAAAATAATAATAATGATAAAAATATTAATCATAATGATAATAATAATAATAATAATAATGATAATAATAATAATAATAACAAAATGCATTACTGTTTCATGACATGAACATTGTAATCAATGCTAAGAAAAATATATTACATCTCTCACGTATTAAATAAGCAGTGCACAAAGAGTTAATACATTTCATTTTCATAACTTGGCAATCTTTATGGTTTTGATTATGATTCATCTATTACAAACTCTTTTACTCATCAACTGCTGCAAAGGGAATGAACTCACACATGAGTCAAACTCATGAATACCTACTTAACCCTTAGAGCTTAATAGAAAACAAGCAGCATTTATCACAGAAGCTTATCTTCAAATCTGAAATGGGAATTTTCTCCACCTAATTAGCTTTTGACGTCTCTAACTTTCCTTCTATCTAATACTTCCAGCTCCAGGTTCCTTGAAGCTCATTTTATTGGACATTTTGCTTCCTGGCGACTCACACTGTCTCTTTGTCTCGCGTCTCTAGACACTAATTGGCAGATGCCTTTGACAACATGTACATCTCTTCAGCTGCACCATCGAACAGCCGTTAAATGTTGAAATAAAAAAAAGAAAATGTTTCCTCTCTATTGTCGTGTCTTGAAGCATTATTAATCCTATCATTCATCCTTTCTTGGCAACCTTATGGGAGGTGGTACGAGGATCTGTTGTCCTTTTCTGTCTCATTCTCGAATTTTCTTTTTCTGTTTTGTTTATTTCATTCTCTGTCCATCACCCGACACCATTGTAAGACGGGGAAAGGAAAATAATGAAAGGCTGTTTCCCTGTTCTTGGTTTCATTATTGCACACTGGTTCTCGAGGTTTGAAATACAAGAATTTCATCAAGATTAATATCAACTTCATATACTGCGATGCGAGTCAAAATTCTCTTTCTGAGTTTATTCTAAAAGAAACCTGGGGAGAAAAAAATTCTCATAAAAATAAGATTTGTTTTTCAAGGACAAATGCAATTACTCTGGGTACACACAGTGCCTCTGTTCTGTCTCTTATTAATTCTGGAACATATACAAAAAGCGTCTGACGCTGTCGGATATACCTGGAAACAGAGGCAGAAAAGGGAGATCCCAGGCGTTCCACAACAGGTTTGGATGCTCAAAGTCCTGAAAAGACTCACGAGATTCAACCGAAAATATTGTCCTATGTAACACGAATGTTTCTCACGCCTTCAGCCCTTATTTCATCTGACGTCCTTCTAAACTGTGCGTGACCTGCATTACCACGTCACTTACATATACGAGGCACGACTGCATGACTGACATATCCCTGTGGACGCACACAAACCACAGTGATTCGCCGGGGGTCTAAGTATTCACTAATAACTACGAGAAAAAAAAACAAATGAAACACGATAAGTCGTGTTTCGTCCCACCTTTATGGTTATCAGGAAATCCCAGTGTATGGATTAACTGTGTAACCTTATTGCATTGGTTACGATGTTATTAGAATTATCTTGGTGTGTGATAGCGAAATCTCTTTTATTTCGAGTTATCAATTCCCCATGGTCACAATGAATATGTTCCCAACGGAGAGAAATGTATAAAGAGCTGTGCATATTTTGTCCTCTACAAATACAGTTCTGGTATTAAAAAATAAAAGGTTTTGCATATCCACTAACCCTGTAACTACCGTATATTTGTTTACCATTAATTCCCAGTGGGGTCTATGTCAACCCCATTACTTTTTAACCCAAATGACAAGTTGTGTTTGTATATTTGTAGCAGGATATTGGATTCTCGAAAATAAAAAGCAGAATCGGTTCACATTTTCGATTCCGGTGTCTAGTGTCGTTATATTTCTGTGGTTTTAGTAGGAATCTCCCGCCTAGGTACGTCTCTATTAAGCACAAGGATGGTTCTAAAAGAGATCAGAAAAATGCTCTATCTTTACGTGGATCTTTGGTCTACCTCTACGTGGATCTTTGGTCTATCTCTAAGTGGATCTTTGGTCTATCTGTACGTGGATCTTTGGTCTATCTGTACGTAGATCTTTGGTCTATCTGTACGTGGATCTTTGGTCTATCTCTACGTGGATCTTTGGTCTATGTCTACGTAGATCTTTGGTCTATCTGTACGTGGATCTTTGGTCTATGTCTACGTGGATCTTTAGTCTATCTCTACGTGGATCTTTGGTCTATCTGTACGTAGATCTTTGGTCTATCTCTACGTGGATCTTTGGTCTATGTCTACGTGGATCTTTGGTCTATCTGTACGTGGATCTTTGGTCTATCTCTACGTGGATCTTTGGTCTATGTCTACGTGGATCTTTAGTCTATCTCTACGTGGATCTTTGGTCTATGTCTACGTGGATCTTTAGTCTATGTCTACGTGGATCTTTGGAGAACAGTTCCACCCGAAGCTGTGGTTTTCCTGTCATTCTGATGATTTACGTTTGTATATCGTACGTTATTCTGACGAGTGAACTTGACGATTTACCGCAATCCAATCCCATCTTATTGAAAATGATTATTCATTCTACCTCGGGAGAGGCCACGGACCCAGCGGCACACACACGTCGAGGTCCGTGGGTTGTCATCTGATCTTCGTCCAAGTTTTTGCGGCTCTTTGGGGACAAAAGGAACACAAGTGGCGAGTGCTTTTTTTTTTTCTTTTTTTTTTTTCTTTTAGGGGTCTATTTGTTTCTCTTGGTGGGTGTCGGTGGAATGAGGTCAAGGGGATGTTGACACCCCCCCATCTACTACTGCTCGGGGTCACGTGCCGTCTCGATGGTCATGATGATGTAGGGGAGAGAGAGAGAGAGAAGAGAGAGAGAGAGAGAGAGAGAGAGAGAGAGAGAGAGAGAGAGAGAGAGAGAGAGAGAGAGAGAGAGAGGGTCATGAGTGATAACCTGCCCCTCTCCCTGGCAGTAGGAAGGTCACATCGCCATCAGTGTCTGAAGGAAGATAATGTCGCATGTTGCTGACCACCTCCTCCTCCTCCTCCTCCTCCTCCTCTCTCTCTCTCTCTCTCTCTCTCTCTCTCTCTCTCTCTCTCTCTCTCTCTCTCTCTCCTCTCTCTCTCTCTCTCTCTCCCTCGGTACCCTCCTCATCTGTGCTTCGACGGATAAGTGTCCCTGATAACGATTATCACACACAGTGACATAAGGATGTGTTTAGGATTCCCCGAGTGTGAGTGGAGAGACTAGTATGGCTCCGTCAAACCATGAATATTCTTGGGTCTTACGTTATATTCCTCTATATTATATGACGTAATATAACACCCTATCGCATTCTGATATGATGACGAAACTTTCTGAAAACTTAGTTTCTTTTTTTCTTTCATATGTTTTAAAAAAAAAAATTCATCGAATCAACTTTCCTAGTCTGTCTATGTTCTGTGAGACGGCGTGAAGCAAATTCTCACATGTATGTTTAATTAAGGTACGTTACACTTTTGTGTAATGCATTACGGTCTGTCTCGTTTCATATTTGGCGACGATAACGCGTAGGGAGGCGTTCTTTTATTCACTCCCTTCATTAACGTTAATTAAGCGAATGTACAACGTAATGTCCTCCTGTAGTGACGTCAGTAGGAATTATGAGGAACGAACGGGGAGGAGGAGGAGGAGGAGGAGAGGAAACGGTAGTGAGAGAAGGAGTAGAGGCCAAGTGTGAGGGGAAGGCAGGAGACAGACAAGTGTGAAGGGAAGGCAGGAGACAGACAGAGTGTGAAGGGAAGGCAGAAGACAGAGTGTGAAGGAAAGGCAGGAGACTGAGTGTGAAGGGAAGGCAGGAGACAGACAAGTGTGAAGGGAAGGAAGAAGACGGACAAGTGTGAAGGGAAGGAAGAAGACAGACAAGTGTGAAGGGAAGGCAGGAGACAGAGTATGAAGTGGACAGCAAGAGAGAAAGTGTGTGAGGGATGGGAGAGGAATGAGACATAATCACAAGATACTGCCATCCTATATGAGACAAGGCTGATAAGAGCCAATCTCCAGCAGTAAAACCTTCACGATTGTTTACACTGATTGCAACCGCCCACCATCACCGTAATTACGAGATGTCTATCAGTAAGTACCCTCCTGTATCAGTGCTTCCGATGTTTTTCGGGGATGCGGAGGCAAAAATTCCGGACGAATGCCTTGGTAAGTGCGCATCTGCACACCTGCACTCCTTCCCAAATAAGACAGGTGTGTTTCTCTGTTCCTGACGCTACCTGGCTACGGCGGGAGACCCAGCTAGCAGAATGCATATTTAATTTGCTATCTATCTATCTCTATCTGTCTATATATATACACATGTGGTGTGTTATGTTAATGAGACAAGTAACCCACCTAATCTGACTAACATGGACTTAATACTAACACTGAGAGTGTTTTCTGTAGCTATGTAAAGAGAAGGTTCCACTGTACCCAACAAAACGCTGCCAAACTTCGCTACGAAATATATTACATCTTGCAAAGTTGTCCAGGCTCTCTCTCTCTCTCTCTCTCTCTCTCTCTCTCTCTCTCTCTCTCTCTCTCTCTCTCAGCCGGTAGATGACAATACTTTCCTCATCTCCAACTAATCTGTTTTCACCTCATCGCTGCTCCACAGGCCACGGCTCTGGGCCCGCCTCATTTATCACACAGGTGTTTGACGATCATAAAATCCCGCGTAAAAGATCGATGTTTTACACGGCGGAAAATGTTTTCTGTGTCACGTTCAGCCAGTGGCGCATTTTTCCATGCGGCTAATTGGTCTTAATTGTTTAAGGTCACGTTGTTCGGCAAGGGAACTGTGCTGGCCAGATGCGTCCGGTGAGGGGGTTCGTCCGCTGGAGAATTGCCTGCTGGCAAAATCGTTCGCTACCACGTCGTCTGTTGGAGTGTCGGAAACTATCTGGCGACCAATTGTCCACCGCCAAGAGCTGAATTGTCCAATACCGTATTACCGTATGAGGAGGTGTGTGGTGACGACTGTCTGTAGTTGTCTGCCACCCACTGCCCGAGAGAAAGATAAATAGTCTCCATGAATACACAGACGTCTTGCTTCAACAGTGGAGGCAACGTAGAAAAGGAACATTTCTGTCTAAAAAAGTGATACGTTATACAATATAAAGAGAGATAATACGTTACTTTCCCGTAGAAGTACCCTCACAATACCTCAGAGACATTCCATATACCCAAATGACCAACAGTGGGCAGTGCGACAGCACGGGGATAAACTGACTGGCGGGAATATTACTGGAATTCGACTGCTGATAAAGAGGGTCAAGCACCTTGAAAGTCTTCTAAAAAAAAAGAAAAGGGACGAACCAGGGAACTATGAAAGACATGGGCGACGGGCCAGGAGTTCTTACGGGATAAATAAACCATATAATGAATACACAGGCGAGGATATTGTGAAGTTAAACCCATAAGACCCTCATGTCATCACCCGATGAACGAACTGCTTGGGTTGTCAGAGAAGCTGAGAGTGATTACGAGATCAACAAACATGAGACAGAGTAGGGCATTAGAGAGAGAGAGAGAGAGAGAGAGAGAGAGAGAGAGAGAGAGAGAGAGAGAGAGCATCAAGCTTCACGGAACTTTTACCCTGACTGTGATGGTAATTTCTATTCCACGATAGAAAATATAGATTGATAATTTCCCCCCCTCCTCTCTCTCTCTCTCTCTCTCTCTCTCTCTCTCTCTCTCTCTCTCTCTCTCTCTCTCTCTTTCCCCCAGACGGACGTCAAATCATCATATACTTCCATTACTTATGAAGGGACGGAACAACACCACACCAGGACGACATTCTTCACATGAAACTATTAAAAAACAAAACAAAATAATAAGGGAATCATCGCAAGTAATCGATGGGACTGAAAGTAATTACACAATCCTCGTTATTATACACGTGTGTATTATACCGGTCGTGAATAACACGATCATTCATTTTTACATTTTCAAAAAGCACATTTGAATAATAATGATAATCATAATTTCCGCTTCAGTCAGTAATGGAATTTATTCCCAACTCAGTTTCAGATTTCACAATAACATTTTATACAATGGATTTAATTTTGGGGAACATGACTCACACTAGCGTAGCCTAACGCGATATACCGCCTACATATATGCAGGAATATATACTATATAGAATAAGTATATGCATAAGTGTATATATGTTTAATTATATATATATATATATATATATATATATATATATATATATATATATATATATATATATACATTGGACTCTCTCTCTCTCTCTCTCTCTCTCTCTCTCTCTATATATATATATATATATATTTTTTTTTTTTTTTTTTTTTATACTTTGTCGCTGTCTCCCGCGTTTGCGAGGTAGCGCAAGGAAACAGACGAAAGAAATGGCCCAACCCCCCCCCCCATACACATGTACATACACACGTCCAGACACGCAAATATACATACCTACACAGCTTTCCATGGTTTACCCCAGACGCTTCACATGCCTTGCTTCAATCCACTGACAGCACGTCAACCCCTGTATACCACATGACTCCAATTCACTCTATTTCTTGCCCTCCTTTCACCCTCCTGGGCCCCGATCACACAAAATCTTTTTCACTCCATCTTTCCACCTCCAATTTGGTCTCCCTCTTCTCCTCGTTCCCTCCACCTCCGACACATATATCCTCTTGGTCAATCTCTCCTCACTCATTCTCTCCATGTGCCCAAACCATTTCAAAACACCCTCTTCTGCTCTCTCGACCACGCTCTTTTTATTTCCACACATCTCTCTTACCCTTACGTTACTTACTCGATCAAACCACCTCACACCACACATTGTCCTCAAACATCTCATTTCCAGCACATCCATCCTCCTGCGCACATCTCTATCCATAGCCCACGCCTCGCAACCATACAGCATTGTTGGAACCACTATTCCCTCAAACATACCCATTTTTGCTTTCCGAGATAATGTTCTCGACTTCCACACATTTTTCAAGGCTCCCAAAATTTTCGCCCCCTCCCCCACTCTATGATCCACTTCCGCTTCCATGGTTCCATCCGCTGACAGATCCACTCCCAGATATCTAAAACACTTCACTTCCTCCAGTTTTTCTCCATTCAAACTCACCTCCCAATTGACTTGACCCTCACCCCTACTGTACCTAATAACCTTGCTCTTATTCACATTTACTCTCAACTTTCTTCTTCCACACACTTTACCAAACTCAGTCACCAGCTTCTGCAGTTTCTCACATGAATCAGCCACCAGCGCTGTATCATATATATATATATATATATATTGGACTTCATGTGCAAGTGGTGTCACTACGAATGACGTCACCTTCGATAAAGCTTCATACCGTTCAACTGACGGAAAAAGAGTACGTAAGCATTATTGTAGACTGAAGAAAATGATGTGTCATACATGTGAATACAGAAGCCATGTGATAAATATGAATGTGAGAAACAAATGTACGATTTAAAGGTAGAGGTTTCAAAACAGTAAATCAGTTCACAAACATGAAATTTAACAAATATACGCCATTTAACAAACAAGGAAAAAATGATAATTTGCAAAAAAATGCAAAGTAAACAGGGAAATGAGCGGGTATGTGTACCAACATGAAAAGAATAAATCCAAATTTCTGCCATTGTCGAGAACAGCGATGTAGATAGGGATACACGAAGTAACTTCGCTCAGAGGCAAAAATCGGTTCCCCCGGGATGTGAAACACACATACAAACTTTGACGGGTAAATATAGAGACTTTACGATTATTTCTAATCCATCTGTGTATATATTTCTCTTCCCATTCTTCATCCAGAGCGGCAGCAATCAGCCTGATGAAGAAAAAACTTAAAGTCTTCTCACTGACGAAGTAAAGTTTTAATCTTTTCATATACTTAAAAAAATGGGAAAAACTGCAGATAGTTTATTCTTAAACTGCACAGATCTGTTCTAATTCCGCCCATTTTTCAGACTTTGCTATCTTGGTGAAATTATTACATTGTGTACTTGTGCCTTACTGGCTCACAGCACATCCGGAGTGTCTGAAATTATTTACCAGTTTGTAACGAAACTCGTAAAGACTCTGCAAATATCTAATACATATCAACCCTGGGGATAGGGAAGAAAGAATACTTCCCACGTATTCCCTGCGTGTCGTAGAAGGCGACTAAAAGTGGAGGGAACGGAGGGCTGGAAATCCTCCCTTCCCATTTTTTAAATTTTCCAAAAGAGGGAACAGAGAAGAGGGCCAAGTGAGGGTATTTCCTCCAAGGATCAGTCCTCTATTCTTAACGCTACCGCGCTAACGCGGGAAATGGCAAATATGTATGAAAAAAAGGAATATATATATATATATATATATATATATATATATATATATATATATATATATATATATATTATATCCCTGGGGATGGGGGAGAACGAATACTGCCCACGTATTCCTTGCGTGTCGTAGAAGGTGGTCTAATATACACACACACACACACACACACACACATATATATATATATATATATATATATATATATATGCAAAAATCATGTAATTATTGTTCAAAGCGCATCGCAAGCCTAGCAGGCCATGCCAGTGTGATAAGAAGTAGGTTAAACCCTTTGTGTTTTACAACAATTACAAACATTCAGTTGCACTGCTGATAATTATCATCACAGAGAGGGGATTTAAATGCGACTCGTCTGTCCACACTTTTCCATGTCGTCGTTCTCCAAGTTAGAGTAATTCAGTCGTATTGTCCTTCTTTTCTTTTTTTTCCCCACGTAACTAGAGTTTCTCCAAGTTAGTAGCTCAGTCGTATTGTCCTTTTATTTTCTCTTTTCTTCACTGGAGTAGACGTTTTTACACATCACTTATGTTGATTACTTTAATACTCGACTTTTCAATAATATCGTCGAAGAACTTTATCACCCTGAGCACTCGGTGCTGACTACATATTCATTGTACAATTACCAAACCAGGAATATATATATATATATATATATATATATATATATATATATATATATATATATATATATATATATATATATATATATATATCAGAATCATTCTCTTACACCTGTCATTAAATGTATTGTCTTTGAACAAAAGGAATTACTTTATGCACTGGAAATGAGAAGTGTAATCGCTCCCTCGGGTCTTTTAAACACTAAAAGCAATACGGTGATTCTTTCTGAAGGCATCCAAAGGAATACGTTTGAGTGAAATCACACCAGATTGGGGGAAAAGGTGTACATTGCCTCCCTTGTGGAGCAGACCCAGGCAATACCTACGTCATTGGAGATGGTGGCGGTATACAGTGGATGGAGTAGATAGAGAAGGTTCGAAAATGCGGAGATAAATCCATAAGAGCATGAACAGGTATGTAGATCTGATTGGTCAAGATCAGTTATGTAACTGTAGAAACAAGTTTGAATAAGAGAAGGAGAAAGAAAGAAATCCACTCTTCTGATGTGGATTTTTTTCCCCTCGTAGACATGGCAATACTGTAAAAGCTACGGCAGGGGAGTCGACTAAAGGAAGTTAGGTGGTGATGTATGTATCTTGCAATGTCTGTGTGACAGGATAGCAAGACATCAGGAGAAAAGAATATCCTCGCTGGCGTAAGTTTTTTACTCCCTCTGCAAGCACAAGCAGGCGGAGCCTTACATATATATATATATATATATATATATATATATATATATATATATATATATATATATATATATATATATATATATATATATATGATTCTCAGAGATTCTTGCTTACATATTTCATCTCGTATCAGATCTCACTATCGCGGAACAGTACTAACAATATATTCTTTTTGGTTCGCGTTGCACCTCCAGTGCAGCCCGTGGATTAACTCGAGCTTCAGCTCTTGGATGAAATATCTGTTTCCCCAACAACATCCAGTCTACAACTTTTCCTGTTATTGGCCGGTGATGATATTCCGTGAGAGATGACGAGTTCCTCTCCCGCCTCACATCACCAGCCTAAGTCTGGCAAATGCTGATGGCACGCTAAGATTTGCACACATCTTTTTTTAATGTTCTCTCCTCAGTAAGCCGGGTATTACGGAAAATGACTCGGCTCTGCTTTTAAAACCTTCTCTTTTTTTTTTTTTTGAAAAAAATATGGAGATCTGTCAAATCATTCCAGTCCGGAAGCGCTGAGCTGAACCTGAGCAGATTTCCGCTAGCATTTTGAGGACCTGGGTGATTGCTACTACAATGGAAGGCTTTGCAACAAGACATTTTATATCATTTGATATGACACAGGGTTTTAAGAAGCACTCCTAACCTAAACTACCCAAAACAGCCCTTTTCACAAAGTACATACACATGCACGTATTCACGTAACACTCCTCAAACATAAGCCATAAGCCAGCCTCACCCCTAAACAGGCCAGTCAGGATAATCGACACAAAATCTACGAAGAAACTTCTGCCCCATCCACCCTTCACTCCCACAGTGTGTGTACGTATAGTGTAAAATTTGGTTGTCTGCATCGTAGATGAAATACTGATACTTGCCCTGTCTTTTTACTTAACTCTAGATCGCCCTCTGTGTGCCACGTACCCTAAACCCTACCAGAAGACCCTGTCGGTTGCGGGTTAACCTGTGTGTGTGACCTTCCTTCGTCTGGTCTCCTGTTCCTCAACCGTTATCCCTTACTAGTTGTGACCTTCCTTGCTGACTCGCCCGCCTTTGGTGAGCCACAAGCGGTAGTACCAGGTGTACTAATTAGACCAATTAAGGCGGGGCGGTAAAACCCTTAAGCGAAAGGATCTGTTTTAATCTGCTGGGGTCTGGGTGTTCTTGCTCCACCTCTGTGCTTCGAGAATATACTCATGTTTTTATGATTATCATTTAACAACGTTACTACATCGGGAATAGTGATATTCAGTTCACATTTGGTGGTGTAAAGTACCTCCTAAGGTGGCAACACCACAGTGGTGTACACCAGTTCCACCAGTGGTGGCAGAGGGAGCCAGCTTACCTACACTTCTATGGTTACATCAAAGCCAGGGGGACGCGAGGAGCCAGGCACCATTGAGACAACAACGAGACAACGCCGACACCAGCCACATTCCCCTCGTGAGTTGCTGCCAGACGTGTGAAGTGAGGCACTTGTCCTCCTGGAGCTGGATATGGACCGTGGAATGGAACGACTGGAAGTCTGTCACATTCTCTCTGTCTCGTCCAGGTCCAGTAATGGATGAGGTACTCGTGAGGACCGCTCTGCAGGGGCGTAGCGCTTGAGGACGTGTGGGTCAAGGGAGCTGGGGTGTCCGGAGACGAGCTGACTACAGTTCCTGGAGGTGTGGAGAGCCACGGGCGATGGTGGGAGGCTGGCGTCTCCTGCACCTGCTACATGGACTGCCTCCTCCTACACTGTCGACCATAATGTATGGCTAAACTGAGGACTGCCAGTGGTTACTGTAGATCTGGTTGGAATACTGTTGGGTCGCTGTTCATCACTTGTTCTACCTGTACATAGTTTTATGTGGGTCTCTGGAACGTACTGAGGATTATGTCGATTAGATTTGACTTGTGGTGAAGACCAGGAAGTGTACACCTGTTGGTGGGGTAGTAAAACATGCCTCAGTTCCTGACATTTTGTGTCGTGTTGTCTTCTGTTGTGCTCCCACGAACAGCTATACTCCGATACTGATGTATACTGTACGCTAAGTGTTACAAGTTAACGCATACGTAGGTTTATACCGTACAAGATATTCATCGGCAGTTGAGCTTCAGACAAACTATTATATTCGAATATCACGTCAGTTTTGTTACAACAGGTGAGCGGTGTTGAGTGATGGTCTTAATACCTGACACTACAAACTGCTCAGGAAATAAAAGTCTAGCCAGTAAAGGTTAGACGTGGCAATACCTTAAGGCACAGGATGTGTTCTCCATTTTCTATTTGACTTGTTAAAAGTCTTCAGCAGAGCTCCACCTGACACTGGCGTATTTATGTAGACAACTGTTCCCTCTCGGCCCCTCTTCCTTGACCCCTTGTTTGTTGAGCTTTCCATTAAAACACAACGTTGCTGACACAACCAGACATATCGGAACCCATATACAGATGACATAAGAATGAAGTGATCTGTTTCATGGAGTCTACACCCAACTAAAAACCATTTATTTTGCGTATGATATTGTCAGTGATATTTTGAGTGGAGGAGAGACGGTGTCTTAAGAATGCCATTGGTCATATGAGTGCAGGTAACTCCAATATAGTTATAACTGATGACAAAATCCTTCCAATGATTATCGTCGCTGCAGCAGATTTTATCTGCTAAAAGTATAGCTGGCTCAGTTACAATATACTTCCACAGATTTTAGTTGCAATCCTGACAGTCATGGCGACGGGGGATGAAGCAGCTCTTCAAACCTTGAACGGCAGCTTAAAGCATAGAAATAAGATCCGCTGACAGACGTGCAACAGTTCATGGCAAAGGGAAGGTGTGAAGACCCTCCAGGTACACGAAACCGAATGACTCACGATGGGAGAGCATGGCTTGATACATCAGAGACGCCAGGCTCCTCCTCACTGGACGCGCGAAGGAAAAATCGAAGTTGTTGTGTCCAGAGCGTAAGGAGAAGCTGCTACATCTTTACATGCAAGGATGAGGTGTCCCTGTACACTAACCCGCTTACAGAAACAAGTTCTAGGTAAGGTGTCCTCAAGTCATTAACGCAGGTTCTGAATACAATAATTTCGACGCTGTTTAGTGGATCCCATCGTCTCTGTCTCACGTTGAGGAACTCTGTCTCACGTCTTGTGATGCAACTACATCGCGAACATGTACTTGCACTGACTGAACTTTAAGATGCTTACACTTACCACACAGTTACACAGATATAGCTGGCGATTCCCACTTATAGCAACGTAGCCAGACCTACTTAATTACATTGATCTAGTGTCCTTTATTTCTTTTTTTATATATATAACTTATAGGATTATTTTTGATTAGTAACTGCAGTTATGTCTGAAGTCCTGTAAACACTTTCCTAATCATGAATGAGCCCGGTAACACCACCTTAGTGGTCTCTGGCATCACTTCATGGGCTGGGGCACTCAAAGACCCAACATTTACTCGCACAAAAACTTTTCTTCGCCTAAGAAGGTTGCAATGCCAAGGGGAAGATTAAGGAAAATATCATAGCCTGAGAGGGAAAGGAGAAGCCTAGCTTTTAACACGAGGAATGGCTATCGCAACTCAGTAAAAGACTTCGCGGTTCAGATACGTGAATATTTAATTCATTTGTCTTCCACCTCTGGAAGTCAACTCATTCCTTGGCATCACGAAGACATCACAAAATGAAGGACGGTTAAGATGTAAATCCTCAGAGACCCGGAGGCAATTAAGATGAGACGGATAACACCGAGAGAAAATTTGATTAAGTGGAACCTGAACTGGGAAGAGAAAATATTCGTAGCCTAGGATCGACCTGGGGATGATGACAAGAGCGACGCAACTAATGGAGCATAAAAGACCTTCCCAAAGACAGTGTTGGCAGACCTTAAATTTCTTTCGGTTGCACGAAGTCCTCCTCCACCGACACACAAAGATGTACTGATTTCTTTGTCCTCCCCAAATCTGAGTCTGGTTTACCTTGTGTAGGTAATGGATGGTAAAATATAAAAAAACAGACGATATCACACACACACACCAAAAATTATAGAGAGTCCAGGTGTGTGAGCAGTACTCTGTATTTTGAGTGAATGAAACCCCCGTAGATATGAAATAGCTGCTCACAAGAGAAATGATTATGGTACCTATACAACACCCCTAGTATCTGGGAATCAGTCTTTGTGATGTATATTATGTGGGATTTTATGACAGAGTGGAAGGTATGGTTGACCTTACTTATATGTACCATGTCTTTATTCCCATGTAAGTACACACACACACACACACACACACACACACACACACTAAAGCAAGTGCTCAATTCTGCACCTATTTTAGTATTTCCTAATATTCAGCAGCCAATGCAAGAAGGGGTCAGAGCAGCCCTAAGGCAGAGAACAGCGGGACGCTCCCATCCCTCCACAGCTTACAGGCAGCAAAACGCTGAACCAGGCAGAGAGAGAAATGACCCTGGGTGACAGAGCGAGAAGCATCAGCCATAGTTTAGGCATTGATGCATTTTAAGGATCTTCTTATCTACCAGTTCATGTGTTCACTGATCGCCAGCCTGTAGGAGGGTTATTCCGAAATCGGAGACCCACAGGAAGGGTTGCTAGATAACAGTTAACTATATAAGGATCCTGAGGCTCTCTCTCTCTCTCTCTCTCTCTCTCTCTCTCTCTCTCTCTCTCTGTGTGTGTGTGTGTGTGTGTGTGTGCGCGCGCGTGCGCAAGAGTGAATCTGGTTAACATCATCACATTCACCTGTTTCTCTTGAGGACATGAAGCCGTTCCGAATCCCCAGCGTAAATAATAGGTGAAGGCAATTCGGTAAAATATTTTGCATGGCAGTGAACAGTCTCATGCGAAGTAGAAAAAAAAAAACTCAACTTTCACCTTTAGTCAACAGGGCTGATTTGTTATGCTTAAAATGAATGGCTGAATCTCTGCTCGTTATGAGGATCAAAAACGTAAGTCGCCAATCACTCAGACATATTACTATATTAAAAAAAAAGTTGAGGAAGAAGCTTTGTGATCATATTCAAAGGGTCACTCGCATTGTAAAAGGTCACTGAATTGTCAGCATTCCAATGATCAAAGTTCTAATACAGATGATATCATTTAGATGTTTATTCATATTGCTAATCAATAATTCATCAATGAATTGATTGAGACAGAATCGTTTTGATAAATGATTTTTGATATTTTTGGAGTATTAAGCGTTTATATAAACTCAAATATTCGAGGCTTTAAAAGCCCGGTGGTCGTGACGGGTAAGTAACGGTTACGACGGTTAAATAACGGTTAAGTAACGGTTACGAAGGGTAAATAACGGTTACGGCGCGTGAGTAACGGATCCAGCGGGTGTGTATCTAAGTATTAGCAGGTAAAGGGAACAGTGAATCTTTTATAACACACTCGGTAATGGTGGAGACCAGGGCGCTAATTTGACAGTAATTCCAGTAAGGAGATGCAAGTGTTCATTAAGGCAGGAGTGTATTACATAATGTGTATCTTCCCGATCATCAGGGATACTTCAGGGTTACATGGCAGGCCAGACAACGCTAGTGAGGGAGAGTCATCACAAGATACTGAGAATATCTGGTAAAATATTATGTGTTGAGACTTGGGGAAGCCCTCAATAATCCTGCCCACATCATTCTAAGCATTTTATAGGACGAGAGGAAAAGATATAAACAAGATATGGTGGTCATATTCTTATACTGGAAATGTACGAATTATGGTTCACTTTATGGGATGCGTCCAGTCATGTTTTCATACTCCTTTATCGCTGGCAAGACTCGCTGGAACAACAAGAAATGTTGGTCTTTTTCTTTACTGTATTAGAGGAATTTTTGTCAGGATTAAAGTGGTAAGTGTTTGACTTCGTCCTGCTGACATGGATGGTGCAACAATGACTTTGGATATCCCATGGTGTGTCTAAGTTTGATAACTTCTTGTGACCAAAGGAAAAAAAAGTATTTCAGTCAAACATAATTGAGGAGTGAGAGTTCGATGACTTTATCCTTGACTATTTCCCCCAAGGTCAGCCAGGCTACGATGATTGGCCAGGATCAGATAACCTGTATTCATTAGAGTTAATTGGGAACCTGCGTCCCTTCTACTAAATCTCTCTCCACGACTCGTAGTTTGATCAGTCCGGCTCTCACGCCCGTCGCACCAGGACAGAGGGAATGAAACTCTCCCTGTCTCCTGAAGATCAGACGACCTTCGTCCTCGCTCGGAATTATTGCAGACCTGTTACTGGTAGAGTCAACCAAGCCTTCATAGCTGTTACTGGTCGAGTCAACCAAGCCTTCATAGCTGTTACTAGTCGAGTCAACCAAGCCTTCATAGCTGTTACTGGTAGGGTCAACCAAGCCTTCATAGCTGTTACTGGTCGAGTCAACCAAGCCTTCATAGCTGTTACTGGTCGAGTCAACCAAGCCTTCATAGCTGTTACTGGTAGGGCCAACTACGTCTTCAGTTAAGGAAGTGTAGTGACTTGACTCCTACAGATAAATGATTTTTGTCCTAACCTAAACGAATCTCAAAGAACTTCTTTAACTCAACCTTTCTTCCCGTCTCTTGACCTGATCAATCAACACCTAACTCTCCTGGTGATAACCTGGTCCTCCTCAGCAGTACCTTACCTTCCACCAATTGCCATTTTGGATGATTCTGCACCTGGTCCTCCTCTCCCATCTCCTCCCACTGAACCTACTTCCTCTCCAGTTTCATCCTCGGCCCAGGTCTTCCAAGGTGCTCTTCAAGCTACAAGTGGGCAAGGTATATGCCATGCATATCTCCTCGAGTCCGAAAGGAGTGTGTCTACGAACTAGGAATCAGTCCATCAACGGCGCCGTGTGAACTAGAATAACTAGAACATGACTGGCACCATGTAAACCAGAATTAGTTAGTTAATCACTGGCACCGTACGAACTTGAGCTACTGGGGACAAGAGCGAGATACAAGAGGGAGGTACAAGAAGGGGGCCAGAGGTCAGGAAGACAAAGGACGAGGTGCGACTTTTGTCTCTTCCCCTAACTAACTCGTACGAGGGGTCCGTCACTGATCAGACACGTGAGGTAGACACAGAGGCAGGGGAGGGACATGCTCTCTAGCCACTCTCATCTTACACGTCTCCCTCGTGACTTCTCTCCCCAAGTTTTGATTAACGCTGCGTTTCCTTTTTTTCGTGAGCCAGATAAGTCACACATCTCTCTCCGTCTCTGATGATACGAGCCCACGAACTACCATCTGTTCTGAAGCAGTTGTGCATCAACATACAACCAGTGACCATTAAAGTTCCCCAAAGAACAAATGTCCTTAAAAGTGAATCTATATTTCTTGTCTTTTAAGAAGAGGACAACATGTTCCTTCCCTCCCGACTGCCAACAAACTTACTCATCGCTACCAACATATCCCCTTCCTCTTTGCCAACATTTTCCTCCTCCCCTGCGCCAATACTCTCCCCTTCCCCATGTGGGAGAAGGGAGGGAGGGAGGGGGAGACATGTGTACCTCATCTCCCCGGGTGTTTTATGGGCCTCATGACCGCCCGCCTGGTAAATTGCTTGATTCTTCACTTGTCATGCTCAACAGCAGGAAAATTATTCATGACGGGAAGTTTCTGGCTAGAGTGTTTTTGTCTATACTAATATATGGGTAATAACAATAGCATCACGTATTATATATATATATATATATATTCTTTTTCTTTCATACTATTCGCCATTCATGCATTAGCAAGGTAGCGTTAAGAACAGAGGACTGGGCTTTTGGGCCTTTGAGGGAATATCCTCACCTGGCTCCCTTCTCTGTTCCTTCTTTTGGGAAATTAAAAAAAAACGAGAAGGGAGGATTTCCAGCCACCCGCTCCCATATATATATATATATATATATATATATATATATATATATAGATAGATAGATAGATAGATAGATAGATAGATAGATAGATAGATAGATAGAGAGAGAGAGAGAGAGAGAGAGAGAGAGAGAGAGAGAGAGAGAGAGAGAGAGAGAGAGAGAGATGACACAACACCATCATAATACCAGACAGCCACGGTACGCGACTGTAAACAACACAATAACGCCTGATGTTCCCGACGAAAGTGAACCAGTATTTTCATGGCCGTCACACAGCGGATGACACCGAGCGATTTTTACAACTGCTACACAGAAATGAATATAAAACTAACAGCCGTGTCAACTTTGATGTTGTCAGTGGGGTTTCATGTCAGGAATATTTTGAAATGGATTTCCTTTTTTCAACTTTTTTTTTTTCTCTCTCTCTCACTTCTCCAAAACTAATCATTCAATTAGCTCACTTTAAAATATCGTAGAAGATAAAGTCTTCTAGTTTTATTAAACTTTAACTTTTTTTTCCCGCTGTTTTGTATTATTTTTCCGCTATTTTCATTATTTCTCATCATTAGACCTGGAGCGGTAATGTTCGTGACTTGTCTCCCTGCTGTGGTGCAGATGCCGGACACTGTCAAGTGTCAAAACTGTCAACAAAGTGACATTCTGACGCCGTCCACATTTCAGGAGGGTGTCCGTGTCCCGTCGGGTTAACAAGGGACCGTGTTGCCCGCTGGTCGTCAGACCAACTCAACCTTCCACTGCCAGTGAGTGACTCTGGCATGGCGTCCGGCTGTGGTGTTGGTCAGCCACTTTTTTTTTTTTTGTCATTGTTGTGGAGAATGGCGTCCAGTCCAGTACCTTTTCTTTTTTTTGAGAGGTTGTCTTTCTGTGTGTGTGTGTGTGTGTGTGTGTGCGTGTGTGTGTGTGTGTGTGTGTGTGTGTGTGTGTGTGTGCGTGTGTGTGTGTGTGTGTGTGTGTGTGTGGAGAGAGCCTTACACAAAGCAGAAGTTACGTCACAGTTACGATAGCATTAAAGGACTGGAATCTAACACAAATCATCCAACACTTAAAAAATGTTTTTTATCAAAATATTGTGTACAGAGCGGAACCAGATTTGGCACTAAAGCGGAGGCGAGATACGAGAGATGTAATTAAGTGAAATGTGACACAGATTATCCAATACCGTGACAAGTGTTATCCAGGCTTGTGTAACAAGGGATCAGAGTCGTCAAATGGCTCTGGTAACGTGATCCCCTTCACTCGTCCAGGTAGGGGAGGTAGGAATGCTCTGTCTGTGTATATACACTGATGAATGATAATACTTTACGTATTGAGGATTTACTCTCTATATGACGTCTTTTTTTTTCCTTGTCTTTCTCGGAGTTTTCATGGATTTCTTTTCTTTCTAAAGGCGGTAGTCGATCATGGCCACTAGGTGTACATGAGAGTATACTGGAAGGCAACGCAAGACTTGACTGATCGATGACGAGGTTATCTGACGACAGATGATAATCGTATCTTAAAACTCCAAATGTACGGAGATGTCTGAGGGCCTATGACGAGGTTATCCCCTAAAAGACAGTAAAAATATCCTACATTCTCAATCTACATCGAGGGAGACAGGATAGTAAAGGAGAGGGTATAAAGAACTTAACAGGAGAAAGTTGTTATAAAGAACTTAGAGGAGAAAGTTGTAAGTCCATTGGTTCTACGGGTTACCAAGTCTGTAACATTCTTCTTCTTCAGGGAAGGTGTCGGGAGTCTAACCGTTCGTAATTAGATACAGGAACCAGTGTCTACCTACTTCAGTTTCCGCCTAAATCTTGCGGAAAAGAAAATGACCCAGTAAATCTTTCAGAATCTTTCGTTCTACGAGACGTGGTTTGGTTTGGATGGCTTCTCTACGAGCATGGGAGCAAAGGAGGTGGACGTCTCTGTGTTGGCTTCAAACACAGCTGGTGGCTTCGTTTTCCATGGGAACCACTGAAGGTCCTGGGATGATTCCTCCCGACCCGATTATTCTCTTTTAAGGAATGTTTTCTTCAGTAAGTACAGGTATATTACTTTAAGATGCTGCATGGAAGGAATATCTATAATCTCTGTCTGTCCGTCTGTCTGTCTGTCTCTTATCTACCTACCGAACTATCTATCTACCTATCTATATCCTATATACCTTTGCCTTCCTGCCTAAGGATCTCTTTCTTCAGGGCTCCCGGAGCGCTCAGGAAGCCGGCCACGTCCCACGACAGGGAAGGAGCCCAAGACAAGATGTGCGGTGTTGCTCTGTGTGTGTGTCTTTCTCGGGTGAGCAATGGACAACTGTGTTGTGTATGTGTTGTGTGTCTACAGTGAGGCATGTATATACTTGACATGAGGAGTGAATCAGTGGTCTTAATGCTGAGGAGGTAGGCGGCGTCCAAACGAGAAAGCGTAACTAGTACATGCCTGGGGAACGCACTTCTAAATGGGTGGAGTGATGGTGGAATGATCCTTAAAACTGGATTGTGGAAGCGGTCATTCCGGACTTATGGGTAAAAATCACGGTACGTTTATGTGTTCTGACGATGTTGTGTTTGTTCGAAGGGAAGGATCTGCAAAGTATCGGTCGTTGAAAGGCGAGGCAGTAGTCGACATTCTCGTCTCTACTTGAGGAGGTGCCAATTTAGCCTGTGTCAGTGCTAGGTCATCCCTTTATGACAGGTGTTCCGGGAGCTTACATACATCACAGACCAGAAAACGACACATTTTCTGGTCCAGCGCAGGTTAACACGGGGCGAGTGGGTGGACAGGGCAGGGAATGGCAGGAAAATGGAACTTTGTTATCACGTTTGGATAGGTTTTTGATGGGGCTTTGTACCGAAGCGAACGGCCTCTCGTTATTACTTTTGTCTTCCCTTCAATTACTTTGATGCCTGTAATGAAATACTTTCCACCTAAAGCCCGTCAAACACAAAACAAAACAAAAAAAAAGTATTTCATGTGTTCGTTTGAAGACCCGACAGAAATATTTTTACACTGACTAGTTGGCAAAATCTGTTTATAACAAAGCCCTTATTTTTCTAAAGAGTCCGGGACGCACTAGCCGAACAGGAACATATTCTGTTTTTACGTTTTCTGTTCATGTTTTTTCATCGATTTTTCCTCTGTGTGTGTGTGTGTGTGTGTGTGTGTGTGTGTGTGTGTGTGTGTGTGTTGCAGGACAGATGAGACATTGTCTTCGTTGTCAAATTTGTAACAGCACATTCCCTGGTCACGTCATGACACTGAAGTTTGCCTCATGATAAAGGACACACTAGATATCTTCACGTTCACAACTTCCCTCACTGGTCTTGTTGTTGACCGGACGACCACCGCTGTAGCCCCACATTGGTCTGGGGGGATTACTATGGGAGGAAACAGATGGTAAGACAGTGTTGTCTCGTCTCTCCTGAGACCCGACTTGCTGTGGGAGAGGCGCGTGATGCGTCGTGTGGCCAGCTGAGGTGAGGGGAGACACCCCCAGAAGGCAGCAACATGTCTTAAATACGGGACAAGAAAGTATAAGACTGTGACAGTGATAACTGGATAATCCCTTATAAACCCGTCCAGGTCCTGTGTCACACAGGTACCTTCCCCTGTCCACACGTAACGCCCACCGTTACGTTACCAGTTGGGTTATTGGTCACGTGTAACAGGGAACAGTATCTACGTTTATGTTCATATGTACAGAGAACCTGTTACTTTCAAGGTGTGGCCTCTGTAGCGAACCTGAAATCTTATAAGTCAGTTCATTACAAGATGATGCATAACTGGATAACTTCAGTCGAGAGAGAGAGAGAGAGAGAGAGAGAGAGAGAGAGAGAGAGAGAGAGAGAGAGAGAGAGAGAGAGAGAGAGATGCTGTTTTCGCCATCGTACTATTGGTACGGCGATCCTGTCAGACACGACTGCTTTTCCATGAAAGTGCCTCACATAACTGTATGGTTCGTAGAGCTACATATAAACATACCACCTCACTTCTACCTAAACTTCGGCGACTACACCACCTTCGTTGGTCAGTAGTGCACCTCCGTTCGTCACTCCCATCAGAGAACGGAAAGAACCACGCCTTACGCCAGTGTAAAGTACGGACGGCTCTTAAAATGACGGGCAACAACAGCATCGTAGGTTATACATTTACGATACCTCGCTTAATTAAATCCTTTGCCGACTGAGGATAGAGCTCGACCTTTACAACCATTAACGAATATGTGTTTCAACTGGATACTCTCTGTGTTACACTCAATATACGCCGCGGTTTAATTCGGCATCAGATACCACACCAGCTCCAGCCGGGATGACAGAATGATATCCCCTCGCCACTAAAACACAGTCAGTGCAAATTGTGGTGGGGGGGGGGAAACAAGCCTTTGATCATGGCCAGTACTGATGGGGTGTCTGTCCTTAATCTGGAAAATAGGCGATATAAAAGGAACTCGCGACCCCAGTGGACCAGTGCTGTGGGAATATACGCTGGTGAAGGGCGACTAGTGGGTGGTATAGCGTCCAGGGCAATGTCTTTTGATGAATGTGAGTTACAGAGTACACACACTTCTGTCTGTCTGTCTGTCTGTCTGTCTCTCTCTCTCTCTCTCTCTCTCTCTCTCTGTGTGTGTGTGTGTGTGTGTGTGTGTGTGTGTGTGTGTGTGTGTGTGTGTGTGAGATTACGAATAAAGAAATGACTAAATAGATAAACCTCGACTGAAGAGTCACCTTAGGAGAGGCTGTATCATTAAAGAATACAGCTCCGATAAAGATCTTTCACTCCAATGGAGTCTACATCTCCCTGCTACTTAAAGTAACGCAGCCTTGGGCGACAGAAAACTTCAAACTCTACATCAAAACAGTGATGTCTTCTCTGTCTGAACGATCGGTAAATATATTGCTATTTGCCATTTTCCTCAGCGTCTCCAGCTAACTCTCAGTAAAGACTGAACTCTCTTGATTATGTTGACTTTCCGCGTTTCCTTGGCAGCACACAGTGTTCCCCTCCCCCTAAGACCGCCTACTGGTTTAAAAGCTTACTTGTTTAGGAAGTAAGTCTGCTTGATCATACTGTCTTTGATCCTGCTTGTCGTAAGTTTAAGAATTGATCTAATCGTTAATCAACGGCTGATCACTGTTATACGAAGTTAAGCAGCCTTATCTCTCCATAGTTTCATGCATATTACGGCTCGGTTTCATCAGTAAATGAACTATGAAACATTTTTATGTAACATCCTCTCACTGTCTGTCGTAATTATTTCTATCTTGTATCACAGGTTTATATCAGACTGTACACATGAATACATTTTTCACCTGTATTTTCAAACCTGATTAGATTTAGGAAAATAATTAACCATATATATATATATATATATATATATATATATATATATATATATCTTTTTTCTATACATGTTCGCCATTTCTCACGTCAGCGAGGTAGCGTCAAGAACTGATGACGGAGCCTTACAGGGGGAAAAAACATCCTCACTTGTTCCGATTCTTTGTTCCTCTTTTGGAAAAGCAAAACAGAAGAGGAGGATTTCCATGCTCCCGCTCCCATATATATATATATATATATATATATATATATATATATATATATATATACTTCGTTCCTCCATGTTAAGAACCCCACCTCGATCGACCAAGCCTTCCCACGCCCGCGTGAAGGGAGATAATCAGGTGTATGGGCGGCTTCCCACAGCCTGGGCTGGAGGACCAGTCAGCCAGCCAACTGCTCCCAATAACGTCGGAGTCTGTCAACTCCACAAGGTATAACTCAGCTTTACGACGTCCTTCTGGGCGTTAAAATGGCCTACTTAGCCGTGTGTATTGCCCCTCACCTGAGAATGATCGCCACGATAAACTTCACAATCCTTCATTCGCTGGTAAGATGGATCTCCAGCAAGGTTGGACGAGAGACTTCGTTCGCAAGAAATATTTTCGAGTCCTTATTTTTTTTTTTCCATTTTTTTTTTTGACGTGGAATGAAAAGAGGATCTGGACTTGTTCGAGAGGATATCTTCATACTGTCTTAAGACATTCGCATCCGGTGGAAATTATAAAGAGAACAGATACGAGCGAATGTGGCATTTCTTACGTCTCTTCCCGGCGCTGCCTCGCTAACTCGAGAAACGGCGATCAAGTAGAAAATACACACACACATAGCTATCTATCTATCTATCTATCTATCTATATATATATATATATATATATATATATATATATATATATATATATATATATATATATATATATATATATATATATCCTTTATATAGGTCAAAGTAGACCAGCAGTTTATCAATTATTACCATTCTACGTTTCCCAGGCCAAACAAAAGAGGATACAGCAGAGTCAGTTTTTCTGTCGCGTCGCAAATGAAACAATATATATTGTCCAGTAGACATAAAGTGTTCGTGGATACAATGGATATTGTCCAACAGTTATGTACATGTGTGGTGAGGACTTGTCCACTAATTTAACCTCAGTTATTCATGGGTGATGTTGGCGTCAGCCTTTTGTACTACGAACTCTCAAATTTGTTTCCCCCATCCATTTTCGTAATATAGAAAATGCAACGTGTGTTGACCAGTTATGAGTGTGTATATATATATATATATATATATATATATTCGACAAGTTCCGATAAGTTCCCAAGTGCACTTTCGTGTAATAATCACATCATCAGGAGAGATACAAGAGAGAAATATGTCAGTTGATATACATCGAAGAGACGAAGCTACGACGCCATTTGGTAAAGCTAAATTCAGAGTGGAAAAGAAAAAGAGAGGCTGGGACTCGGGGAAGGATGATTTCAAAGACATTATGGTGGGAATTGCAACCCTGCAGGGCAGGCGAGGTCACGTTGCATCGTCTCAGAGGTCGCCAAGAGGTCAGAAGAAAAGGTCATGCGAGGTCAAGGAAAAAAGAAAAGAGATATTATTATTAAGGGTAACGGCGTGGACTTTAAAACGCTGAGGGAGCAGTAAAGAATGGAAATCCGCCCACAAGGCTCATCACCCCATTGTTGTTATGCAGGAGAAGCGGCCGAAGGAGTGGCTTTCAGGCGAGAATAGACAAAAAAAAAAAAAAAAAAAAAATGGAAACCTGCAGATGGCAATACCGAAATGTAAACAATGTTGACCACTGCTGAGCAATCATTTTTTCTTCCTCTCATTTCAATAAAGGTTAGTCGAGTGAGAGTTTAATTGAGATTATCGAACATCACGTAGAGTGCGTGCGAGTGGCATGGAGGAAGAGGACATCCTGAGTGTGTTATTGCACTCAGTCATCTGTTGGCCTCAGACGGTCGAGGTGTAAAATGTTAAAAAAAGAAAAACAGGTCGGAAACTTACCACATCCACTGTCTGTGTTTACACATGGAAGTGTGTGTAAATCACAACACAAACAGCCAAGAACAACATTTGATTTTCATTTTTATATATATATATATATACATGCGTTGAGTACTGCAGTCACGAAATGGAGAGAGAGAGAGAGAGAGAGAGAGAGAGAGAGAGAATTTCCTATTGGCCCATCATTCCTGGCTGGACCTTCTCAGATCTTATATCTTGCCTAATACAAAAAAAAAAAAAAATAAAAAAAAAAAAATGGGTCTATATTTCACTTCCATACTGCTCATGGTTTTAAACCCTGGCGTCATTATTTTTTCTTTCAATATTGACCCTATTAATTACCTTCTTTACCAAGGGAACATCAGACTTGCAAAACCCACCGGCTTTGTACGTGTCTCTTAATTAACACGAGTCAATGTTTGATTAACATTTACGAAGCATTAGACATCTTTTTCTTCTTTCTGGCCAGTCTGGGATATTTTCTTTAGGGGGGAGAAGTTGTGGAGCCGCTGTACATGTGGTTCTGTGGAGGACAACCCTGGATCCTGAACTCCCACAGTCGCGGGGAAGGATGTACAAGGGTCGAGGAAATGAAGTCCCCTTTGAGGACGTCGTGGTAATGTGGTGGACACGGGTGACATCCTGACAGAGTGTAGATGTCAAGACGGAGAGAGATGATGTCAGCAGTGCTATATTGCCGACATTACGATGACAACGGGTGATGTACAGCTATATTGCCGACATCACGATGACAACGGGTGATATACAGCTATATTGCCGACATCACAATGACAACGGGTGATGTCCACCTGACATCGTGCAACAATCGTGTTGTGCAGATGACGTCACCCTAACAACACGGGCGTTGTGTTAGTGACATCCCCTGTAATTTAACAACACAAGCGTCAGACTGCTACAATGAAGTCATGCATCTGGTTGTAGACGAGACCTGACGTCTTTGACATCACAACTCTCACAATGATGACTTCGGGAGTCAAGATGACGAGGATGTCACACTGAAAAAAGAAGCACCAGTGTAGCCATACTGACTTAAAACGCATTTATAAAAAGGCCAATGACAAGAAGGGCCCAATTAAAAATCTATCCTGGAGGACGACACGCCAGCATCATGCATCGCCAGAGATGTTTGCTTGCTTCTCGCGTGCGTCATACACAGCCCGATTACCAGCCTGTGGTACTTACTGACCTGACTCAATAGACAATGAGGGTAATTCAGTCCTTAGGGGGGATGGGTCGCGACCACTCCGTGTGGCAGAGGATGTGAGCCGTGTGTGTGTGACGATGGTAAATGGGAGGGGGGGTGTCTTTGTTTGGAGAGAGAGAGAGAGAGAGAGAGAGAGAGAGAGAGAGAGAGAGAGAGAGAGAGAGAGAGAGAGAGAGAGAGAGAGAGAGAGAGAGAGAGAGAGAGAATATGAACGATTATACTTGGCTTCCCCAATCTACTTACACATCCCGAATCCAAATCAATTTTCTTTTCTTCTGTAAAAACCTTCGATAAAACAAGTTCGTTATCTCACCACACATGCGCAAAGTACCCCCCCACAAAAGCCCCTTTACCTATAAGGAATCATTCCGATAGGGAATTATATCATGGCCATTTACCCATGAGAGAAGAAAGTTCTTTTTCTTTTTTTTTCTTATCAAATTTCACCCAGCAATTTTCGCCACGTCTTTTTAATTTCCGTATAAAACAACTGAAGTAGTCATCTTAACCTTTGCCTGTGACAAATCTAATTAACGTATGCAAATATTTAATCAACCAGCAGAAAGAACAGACTTTTCACGGATATTATTGTGGTTCAACAGGAGATAGAGATAGAGAGAGAGAGAGAGAGAGAGAGAGAGAGAGAGAGAGAGAGAGAGAAATTGTCTGTTATAAATATTTTGACGAACCTTTTCGTTCATCTTCGTTTCGAATGATTATGATCAGCGAGGATGAGAGAGTATCGAAGAGTCGAAAGAAGAGGAAGATGAATGTGAGGAGAGATAGACAGAGAGACGAAAATGAGTACATATCGAATGCAAGAGAAACAAGAAATGTGGACTAGTTACACAGACAGAAAACAGATTCAACACAGGTTATGTATACAGACCCGGAGGAAACATGGGATGGGGTCAATTTGACCTCGTAATCACTGAGAGGCGAGGTTTGGCACAAGGGTCTGTGTGACCCACCCTCGACCTAACCTTGACCTGATGACTCCCACATGACCGGGCGTTGGCAGGTCAAGGGTCGGCTGCCCTCGCGTCACACGGACCCTTGTGCCAACCTCGCCTGTCTGGGGAACGTCCGTAGAGATAAACCCACTCCAGAGTGACAGAAGTGGCCATACGTTACCCAGGGGTAGAGTTTCCTTCGACGCCACCGGGAGGGAATTCTATCTGAGGAAGCGGCGGTTCCTTCGCGCCTCACGGGACATAAGTGTCTACTTGGCGACCCTCTCTGGTCATAACGCCTCCGGACAACACCCGGGGAAATCCAACTGGGGGGACGGCGAACCCACAGGTTATGTGTGTGGAGGTTGCAGAGCTTCGTCGTGTGGTGGGTTCATTACCGCGGTCGGTTCCCCGGGTCGCCACAAGACTGCCCAGAGGAGCCTGTGCTATAATGAACGCCTTCGAGGAGGCTATGTCTGTCGCCACCTTGGTGGCGTTTTAAACGCTCCATCTCGACTGGATCTCAGCAGTGGTCTACAGTGGCCCTTCAGTCAAACGCAGGATGAGCTCATCAGCGAAGAACACGGGGTTAAGTTGACCCCGTCAGTCACGGAGCAGAATGCAGTGAGCCACTGTTTCCTGAACGTAAAGATTTGCAAATGCACAAGCGCCACACTGTGTCTCTCTTCCCGGCTCAGTAAATACACCTCGTGAATCACGTGTTATGACGGCAAGTAATGGGAGGTTGGTGGACCAGTGAAGACTCGACCACATCAACATGACCCACCGGCCAGCCATGTCTGGTCATCATCCCTCCAGACTCCACTAATAACCTTCCCTTCTTTCACTCTTTAATATTACAATGATATGTGAGAGAGAAGCGAGGATATTTTTTCATAAGGCTCAGTCTTTTGTTGTAAGTATATATATATATATATATATATATATATATATATATATATATATATATATATATATATATATATATACCCAACTCTTATAGCCCTTCCCATGATCAACCCTCTCCTACACACACACACACACACACACACACACACAGAACAACATCCTTCCTTCACCAACTAAAACAAAAGAACAAAGCTCGAACTTTACACGTATTTTTTTCTTTTCATGGCCTGAAAAAGTTAATTTGTCTCTCCAGGAGCTTTTTTTTTTTCTTTTCTTTCTATACCAGCCGGAATCCTCCCTCCCTGTGCGAAGACAACTTTCACGCGTCTTTCTTCGCAGTAAATAATGATCCCGTAGCCACTACCACATGTATCCATTCCTATGATAAACATCCCGCCTTATCTTCATACAAGTTGAGGAATACTGATAAACTACGATATGATGTAGACGCTCTTCTCTCTCTCTCTCTCTCTCTCTCTCTCTCTCTCTCTCTCTCTCTCTCTTGCAGATGTGAAAGGGTATCATAAAATGCTCCTCTCACGGAAGGGAACATCCAACTGCCGAAGGTAAGGCGCCCAGAGTCACTGTACAAGCACTGTAGGAGGCGGGTGTGTGTGTGTGTGTGTGTGTGTGTGTGTGTGTGTGTGTGTGTGTGTGTGTACAACACGAAGGTATGTTGTGCTGTGGTTTTGTTTACCATCGAGTGAGCAGCTAGGGCGTCTCTCCAGTCATACTTTACCAGAGGTCGGAGTTGTGTTGCTGAAGAGAGATGGTCGGGTATATGTGAAGCCTGACTTATCTCGTCTCCCACTCCTTCACCCTCTCTACCAAAAGCTAAATCAAATTCTCATGATCTTCAGCCATAACTGCCTTCTCTAGTCAAAGCCTTTCATCTTCTCAAGTCTCCTTTATGTGACATTTGCTCTACTGGGTTGCTCATCTCTTTCCCATCACGCCCTAGTTGACCTCTGTGACCGGGTATATCATTAACATGTACCTCCACAACATTTCAGACTCATCGTGTACAGTTATGACCCAAAACGTTACACCCTTCAGTAAGTTTTCCGCTCCAGCAAGACCCTTATAGAGTCTTGGATATTTCTCCATTCCAGGCAAAGGATCTCTCGTCTTCTCAGTGTTGTTGGTGATGCAACCACCTCAGAGACTTGAATTTCCTTTGCCAGGGATGTAGTCTCGGTTCCATTCGCTCTCCGTCTCGATTCATCGCCTGCCTCCCACCACCACTCCAGGTACCACACACTTGGCGGTACTTGTTATGGTGGGCGGTATTCTACTCGACCTTTCTTGGAAATGAGTTTTAACTGGAATGAGGCCCTGAATCCCACCCTCCAAGCCTTTTGTGTGGCTTCTACCACACGTAAGAGTGACGTGAAAGAATTTCCCTCATTCTCTCTCTCTCTCTCTCTCTCTCTCTCTCTCTCTCTCTCTCTCTCTCTCTCTCTCTCTCTCCCTTCATCGCTCGGCGCCAACTACGATACGTACCGCTGACCGTTTCGTTACGTTCGACTCGAAACACCTCGACTGACTGAAGTGAGGGAGCACACGACGTCGTAAAAACCCTAGACATCAACGACAGAATATACTTAACCACTGGGAAATAAAGGATCCAGTGACGAACCTCATGACTGTGCATCACAATCACAACAGGTGCTCGTGGTCATAACCTCCTTCGTCTTGATCACACGAGACCTTGATATGATCCGGACCAAAAGCATTCGAGATTTACGATCCTCAAACACCAGTACAGACCATATCTCGTGCTTCCCTCTGTGCAGCAGCAAGAGGGAACAGAAAGTACAATGACATACGGTCCTCAAGCACGAGTACAGACCATGTCTCGTGCCTCCCTCTCCGCCTGGGAGCAGCAGGAGGATGCAGACACACACGCACACACGAAACTCTATCAAGTCTGACCCAACGAGACCAGCTCAGACAAACGGGGTGAGTTCGTGTACACTGAAGTCAGCCAACTCTCGGGAAAGTCAAACACACATCCCGGGGACCAGGAACAACCTATCCCAAGGCTCAGTAGCTTCCAGTACCGTTCATTTCGCACACACACACACACACACACACACACACACACACACACACACACAGGTAAAGTGCGCACAGGCTGGGCGTTCCCCGGACAAAGGCCACACACAAGAAACACACACACTACGAAGGCTGCATACCAATATGGCCTCTGCTGGGCCTAAATGATGATTGCTTCTCCCAGACTTCCACCCTCCAGGTGGGTACGGGCGGGGAGGAATCATGAGGAATATGGATGGGAACTGCGCTGGACAACTCCAGATGCTTGTCAACAACTCTTACGATGAAGCAGAGAGGAGAGTCGCTCTTTGGTACACGGCAGCTTAAAACTGAAAGACAATAATACTGAATGGGAAGAACATAATCTTGTGCTCAGTTCTGGTCACTGTGTTTATGAACACAAACAACTAGTGAGGAATGACTTTGTCGACTCTGAGAATAAAGACAGACCTTCAGCATTATTTTAGGTTACCTCTGAGTAGTAATAATGAATATCAATAGAGCGGAAAATGAAGCAAAATTAAGTTCTCGTGCCACAACTCCTTGCAATCTATTTCCAAAAATGGTGAACGTAAGAATGGATGGTGACGATTTCGAAAAAATTATTTCAATTTCTCTAGCTAGAAAAATCTATAATGGTTCTATGGCTATAGACTTATTTCTTAACACATGCCTGAGCTGTGTGCTGGGTCTGATGGCTATCAACATCAAAGCCATGAAGCTCACACATATCCCCTGTGGTATAAGATTTTGGATAAACCATATACATTTGATATACCATTCTTCCCCTATACATTTTGTCCATATATCAATTCTAAGCATCCTCTAATGAATCCACTGTAAAGTATTTTAGATTTAGATTCATTCAAAATCTCTCTCCTTCATCAGGCTTCACCTTAACTGGCCCACCTTGCTAGCCTCCTCACTCCCATCCTCCCAAGGAAACACCACTCCGGGTGCAAGTGTCACCCCCGTACATCACTGCAGGTTACATCGCTCCCGCCTTCACCTCACCCCACGTACAGTGTATTCCATTCATCCACCTAAATATAAAAGAAAATAACTAGCTAATTATATCTTTTCTCCCAATACATAGTTTAGTTTAATGAGACAAAATACTGATGTAAAGACTCTTTTTTTTCACAAAAAAATTACTCGCTGTGCAGAGATATTCTGATATATAAAGCTACACTCCTTAAACACATTTAACATGCTCCTTTAACACAGTTCAGCAAAGATACTCCTTCAACACAGTTCAACAGAGATACTCCTTTAACACAGTTTAACAGAGATATTCCTTTAACACAGTTTAACAGAGATACTCCTTTAACACAGTTTAACAGAGATACTCCTTTCACACAGTTTAACAGAGATACTCCTTTCACACAGTTTAACAGAGATACTCCTTTCACACAGTCTAAGAGAGATACCTGCAATCGAATACTCAACACTGTAGCAATTGACTTCCCGGATGGGAATAAATCCTGGATGGGAATCTATCTTCCTGAATGTAAGCGAAATTCGGCTCCGTGTCCCGCGGAGTCTGTCCTAGATAGGATCGACGGCCCAGTGTTTGTTTACACAGGGCGGTCGATCCTATCGTGGACAGGGCTCGCGGGACACACTGCCATATTTCACCTGATAATTCAAACGGCAATTTCGATACAGCGATATTGCTGGGCACTAGACTAAATTGCCACTGATATGTTTCAACAGTTTGGGGCGTTCCTCTGGCTGGGAGAGCGATGGTGGGGTGCTTGTGCGGTCGTAAAGGTTAACTGCCAACACACACACACACACACACACACACACACACAATTTTTCACATCAATTCATCCAATGTCACTAAGTCACTTTTCTGCTTCCGAACCAGATTTCCATTGAAAATCTTGCCATTTGCTTTGATCTCTTTACACCCTGCATGCCAGGGAGCTCGGAGAGGCGATGACAGCACGGTAAATATTTCCCTAAGAGACGTGTTAGTCGAGGTCTGGGACTCATGCAAATAATATGACGTTTCGGGGCAACACTTCAAGACTCTGTTGTTGGCACGTTCGTCCTGACTTAGGAGTGTTGGAGTTGATGCCCCGGAGCCATCTCACACCCTCACCGTGTCACTAGGTTGTAGACAGCAGCCACTGCCCAGGGAAGCACTACCCTCCTGACGTGGGAGTGTTGATGTGATGCCCCGAGCCATCTCACACCCTCCGTGTGCGCAGCGCTAGGCTTACGTTGTTTCATTATGACTCGGTCATAAGTCAAACTTATATTTCCATTTCACACACGATGAAACCTCTCCTCCCAGTTCTGTCACTTGTCCTCACACTGTTCTCTTCATTCTCTCGTGTTTTTCATTAATACTTTCTGTTTATGCAAGTCCTGGTTTCATTGAGGTTCTGAGGGCTGTGCCTTGCCAAGAGCCTTTCGCTTCAGTCCACATCAACAAGTAATCAAAATATGGAAGGCTTGACGTGAAAGAAGTAGACGGGAAGGGGAAAAAAAAGGAGAAAGACGAAGAAGGCCAAGAACGAAGCCAAGAGAACAAGAGAAGATGGGGAAAAAAGACAATAACATAAGAACATAAGTAAAAACTAATATTTTTCAAGCCAGACTCGTAAAACCTAAGTAAAATGACATTATGAACGTTACCGGAGACACTACACTTGCTAATCCTGACTGTGAGACAAAGGCCATATTTCTTTTTTTCATTCTCTCGACGAATTTATTTTTTCCGACGCTCCCTCATTCTCTGAGGGCAGAACAAATCGACGCGACTAGAAATGGAACCGAGAAAAAAAATACACTTTACTGTCCCTGAAATGGTGGTAATGCTCTTTCTCTCTCTCTCAATAAAGTGGCCAGTGGCACGGAGAGCTGCCATTAGATATTCATGCTTCTGGTTATCAATCTTCAAACGCTTTTAAGGAAATTATCTCGAACTGTCGCATGCATCATTCACCAGGACTTCTCTTAGACCTGCCAGCATATTCATCAGGATCTCTACTTTGCTGAAGAGAAAAAAAAAAGGATCTATTTCAGAAACTTATAATTTCTTCTCGAATAATGGATGGTATAACCTATATCAATTACAGTGTGGGGAAAACCATCAGGTAATTCATAAGGTATAACCTATATTAATTACAGTCTGGGAAAACCATCAGGTAATACATAAATCATCATACATCATGAAGAAATGTCACAATAGAATATGTGGTTTGGCTCAGTTTGACAAAAGTCTCGCCGGGAGGCAGATGTCTGTGTATCAAGTCTATTCTTTTTTCAATGTTTCATTGCCTTTCGTCATATTCAGGCTTCGGCTCACATCTCGAAAGTGTGTCACATATTTCCAGTCGTGCAACATCTGGAAATAATCCACCTTTCTTCATTTCCTCTCTTATCATCCTTTTCTGCTTCACATATTTTCTGCGTTTCTCATGTCTCTCTTTGTAAACCCACTTGCTGAAATATTACATCATTCTAACCTGGCAGTATATATATATATATATATATATATATATATATATATATATATATATATATATATATATATTCTTTCTTTTCCTTCAAACTATTCGCCATTTCCCGCGTTAGCGAGGTAGCGTTAAGAACAGAGAACTGGGCCTTTGAGGGAATATCCTCACCTGGCCCCCTTCCTTGTTCCTTCTTTCGGAAAATTAAATATATATATATATATATATATATATATATATATATATATATATATATATATATATATATATATATATATAGAGAGAGAGAGAGAGAGAGAGAGAGAGAGAGAGAGAGTATGCAAATGAGGGAAGAGACAGGCAATTGACACAGTACATCAGAACCCATTGTTACAGCCAGATAGGTAGACAGGCAGGACAAAATACTCATTCGCGGACAATTCACACAAAATATACTTTTGTATCTGTGAAGTATAATATATGCAAATCCCCTTGTGTGTGTGTGTGTGTGTGTGTGTGTGTGTGTGGGTGTATTTTCTCTTTTCTTTTTACCAAAAAATTTCCTGGTAATATAATCAACGTAAAAAATTCAAAATAAAATAACGAGAATATGGAAGTTATTTTTTTTCTTTTTTTTTTTTTTTTTAAAGCCCAGCAGTGCATTAAAAAGTTATATGAAATATACGACAAAAGTGAATATCTGGGAAATACGATATTCTGCATAATATTCAATGAACTTTTGTCAGTATAGTGACGAGCTGTGCCGTATGTTGAGCAGCGTCGAACAGGTTTCGATGGGGTAAAACAGGCGATTATGATGGAGGGGAAAAAAATGATATGATTTGCGTCGCATGGATCACCCCGTCATAAACTGTGGCTTACCACTGTAAACACCCCAGGTTAGCGTTGGGTCCTAGATGGACGAGGAGGATAGATCCTATCCCCTTCACGGGATGCGGTAGGAACAGGTTCGTCTCTCCGGCGAACGACTCATCCCCTCCCTGGCCCCAACTCGACCACACACACACCATCCTCAAAACCTGACTGCGAGAACCCACTCCCAGCGTCCATCATGAGGACGCGACTTGATGCAGTATCCTGACATTCCTTCCCCCCGGCTGGCAACGGAGGGGAGTATGACCCTCTCCCACCAGAGTTGTGGTACAGCCTATAATAATGACGAAAGATGCCATTGCAGGCGCTGGGTGCCGGACTTAACGACACGCGGGCGATGAAGGTCTGAGACTGTGTACACCAGGATAGGATTGCCAAGCCAGGAGCCTCCCGTGGTGAGGGGCTACGACCCGCCCTACAGCAGTGGAGACTTGCCTCACACATGGAGGTGGGGAGTCTCAGGTCAGCTGGATGGTACCCAGAAGAACCAGGACGAGTCTGATGCACAACAGTAAAGACTGACCATATGGGACGGATGTTTCCAACTCTCGTGTTCACAGTGGGGGAAAAAGTGGAAATTAAAGTTTTCTCGAGAATTTATGTCGAAAATTCAGGCGTTTCGAATCTGACTTAGACGCTTGATGTGGTCCACTTCAGTGACCTGACTTTGTTCGATAAAGATGGACGCCAATTCACAGACCAAGGAAAATGTATCTTGTCTTCAGCAGCATGTGTTGCAGTGGCTATGGCTAGACCATAATACTGGTCAAGGGTCGAGTGGGAGAGAAGTTAGTAAGGCGAAGAATCACACATTTGCTCAAGCTTTGCCAGTGTCGTAGACAACTGAGGGTGCCACTCTTCAGCCTCCAAGTCTTACCTATTGACAAAGAACTAACTGGACTTCCAGACCAACTCTGTGTGTGTGTGTGTGTGTGTGTGTGTGTGTGTGTGTGTGTGTGTGTGTGTGTGTGTGTGTGTGTGTATTCTTGGGGCGGCAGTCATGTCGAGTCACCAGCAGCGAGAGGTGGACGCCAGGTCATAGATTTCCCTCCAGCTTTCCCCAGCCAGGTAGAGGAAAAAATATAAGTGGACAACCTGACCATAATTCCATCAAGTCTGTAATGCATCCTTTATGTCCCTGTGATGGGCTGCTCCTCGCTCATCATTATTGTAGACGCTAGTCTGGTTCTCCTATCAATATTGTAGACGCGTTTGGTCCTGTCCCCCGCCGCTACCTCCTATCTATATTCCTCTCCGTCCCTCCCCCTCTACCATCTATGGTCTCGTAAATTTCATCTGGACCTTAATATGAAAACATCAACCCCGTGGGTTAGGGATCCAGTTCCTTAATCACATCATCGTCATTAGGATCGCAGACTGTATGTGGTCCAGTGTTTATCATATCAGGAAGTGTATTAAGACAATATATAGAAGCTCATATCCACACTTTCATGCCCAAGAGGAATATAGTGATAAGACACGTAAGCTTTACAAGAAAGAACACAAAAGTAAACATTTATGAGTGGGTCTGGGAATCAGTGCACGTTATTAGGTTGTGTGTTGATTGACAGACGTACAAAAGAGAGGTTATTGGACGTGAACATGCTGGGAAGGGCAGCAAAGGAACAGCTTTTACCTGCAATATCAATTTCAGTCTTAAACGTAAATTCATTTCCTCGGAGCGTTCACGAACGTGTGTAGTTTCAAGAAAGCATCCGTCACTGTGGCTGGATATTGTCAACTGACATATTGCCAATCAAATGCACCACAGGCACTTCAGACTCGGTTATCCAGAGGATTTGAGGCGGGCGCCACTCGTCATAATATTGGACCGTTGCGAAATGTTAACTGTTTGATTTGAAGTTCCTCTCAAGGGTTCATAACCCGTCGTCCGCCTGGCCCACCACCCGACCTTCATCGAAACGGAGAGTTGACGATTCTTGATGAATACTTTTAAGAGGTCTTGGAGTGTTTCCTGCAGCCCGACTGAAGGGAATGTGATGCAACAGCGTGGGAACGCTGCGACCAATTGGCTGGCGAGCGTTTAAGCGATTAATACAACTCCAATATCGACATGATGTCAATATCACATCCGGCGAAGGGCTCTTGAAAACCACCGAACGGAAAATTAGATTTTGGAGTGGATACAGCGGGCGAGATATGAAGCCTGGGCCTGGAGTGGGTACAGCAGGCGAGGTATGAAACCTGGGCCAGGAGTGGGTACAGCAGGCGAGGTATGAAACCTGGGCCAGGAGTGGGTACAGCAGGCGAGGTATGAAACCTGGGCCAGGGGTGGATACAGCAGGCGAGGTATGAAACCTGGGCCAGGAGTGGGTACAGCAGGCGAGGTATGAAACCTTGGCCAGGAGTGGGTACAGCAGACGAGGTATGAAACCTGGGCCTGGAGTGGGTATAGCAGGCGAGGTATGAAACCTGGGCCTGGAGTGGGTATAGCAGGCGAGGTATGAAACCTGGGCCAGGGAGTGGGTACAGCAGGCGAGGTATGAAACCTGGGCCAGGGGTGGGTACAGCAGGCGAGGTATAAACCTTTGAGGAAAACATCCTTGTGTTGCCCCCACTTTTGTTCCTATCTAAAAAAAAAAAAAGGAGATAATACAGGAGAGGAGGATGTCCAGCCTCCCATTCCCTCACAGTCGCCTTTCCACGACACGCGGGAAGGTACGTGAGAAGCATTTTCCCCTCCCATCTCCCCAGGAGTCAACACCTGTATAAATTCTAAGCATAACGAGAGCACAGACGATGAACTGAATTGTAACATAAATTGTGAGCTAATAAGAGCTAATCTCCCGCCTCTTCCCCCCAGAGCCTGGCCAAATCCATCATCTGCCACTAATATATGCAGATTATGACCTCCCATTCCACCACATCCGGCCTCAAACACATTCTCGTTTCAAAGATAGAACGGGGCCATTATTTCGCCTCTCCGGTTATATCATCTGTGTTATCGTTCCTTCATTTCAGCGATGAAAGTATGATTCGGGTGTCGGGAATCGGCAAGAGTGCCTCAAATTTCCCAATATATAACAATATATTGTTATATACTAATTGTTATCATGTTGAGTTACATCACATACGTCAATTATTGGTCCAATTTCATCTTCTAGAAACGAGCCATAAAGTTATCAAGTTTGGCAAAATCCTTTTGTGAACTACACAAGTGCACTTGGGACTTTACAGAGTTCCATTTTTCCTGGTGGCCATCAGCGAATACGAACATACGTTCATATTCGAACACAAAAGTGAGTCTGCTTCACCATGAGGCTATGACTGCGTTGTGGCTGACGTGGTTCGACTCGTTTCATCCGCTCGTGTTGTCTCCTGTCACCTGCATCCTGGCAGGCTGGCAGGACACACTACACCTCTCCCTGCTTCAGGTAGTGGAGGGGAGGGGAGAGGAGAGCTGCAGCCTCTGGCCCAATCAGGAAACCATTTTCAGCCTTTTTTTTTTCTCCACATACCGTCTCTCTCTCTCTCTCTCTCTCTCTCTCTCTCTCTCTCTCTCTCTCTCTCTCTCTCTCTCTCTCTCACCTCCTTCACTCCTCTCTCTAACTCGTCACTCCACTTCAACCCAAACACATCCATTCCACCTTTATGTAATCTCCATCCCATCTCCAGTTCCTTCCCCTCTCTCGTTCCTCCCTTTCCGCCAGCTTCTCTTCTTTCCAATGCACTGTGTGTGTGTGTGTGTGTGTGTGTGTGTGTGTGTGTGTGTGTGTGTGTGTGTGTGACTCACGCTCCCTCCCTCCCTCTTCCCTGGCCTACTTGTATATTCACAAGGAGGTCGAGCTGCTGTCACACACGTCAGGAAAAGACTCTCCTGCCTCGCCAGGTTCCCTCCTGCTGATCTGTGACAACCTGCTGACACACACACACACACACACACACACACACACACACACACACACACACACACAGGGTAGGACCATACTGCCTCGCCAGGCACTGATCTATGACAACCTGGGCCACAGGGACACAGGGAACGTCTTCGGACTACGAAGAAACGCAAGCGTTGCTCCGACCCTGCAAGATCTGTGGTGCAACAAAGCAAAGCCTACCATATGAGGCCTTCTAACACAGGAAGACTGCAGTCTAACACAGCTCAGCTTCACGTGTGTTTTAGCCTAACACAATTGGCCCTCTAACACAGGAAGACTGGTGTCTAACACAGCATACCCTAACACATATGGCTCTCTAACAGAGAGACTACAGTCTGGCGATGGATATTCTAATATATATGACACTTTCACATAGGCAGACTGTGACCTAACATAGCATAACCTAACATAGCATAATCAAGTGAAATGTTGATGTAACAGAAATCTGTGACGCAAGATCTCCTGACGCTATCTGGTCTGCTCACAACAACACACTTCAACACAGTACAACACACAGCAACATCGTAAACACACAACAACACTTTACAACACAGACACACACACACACACACACACACACACACACACACACACACACCATCATGATGCAACACACACAGGAATCCCTCCACAACACACTTCAACACAGTACAATACACAGCAACATCGTAAACACACAACAACACTTTACAACACACACACACACACACCATCACGATGCAACACACAGGAACCCCCACCCCAGCGTTGCACTCTGCCGTCCAGACCAGCACAGGGGGGGTTTGCAAGACAAAGCCTCACGTGACATGCAACACCTGCATGTGCATCTCCCCCACAGGTGAGGGGACGGTGGGTGAGGTGGGGGGAATGCACCACCCTTATCCCTGTCTCATCTTGCGCCGATGTCTGTCTGTCTGTCTACCTGCCTGTTCTTCTGTCTATTTAATATGATCTTCCGTTTCTCTGTCTCTCTGCACGACATGATGATCTGTCTATATGACATGATCTTCTGTTTCTCTGTCTCTTTACACGACATGATCATCTGTCTATATCATATGATCTATTTCTCTGTCTCTCTATACGACATGATCATCTGTCTATCCCTGTTTAACGGGGCAACACAATGCTCCCGCACGTGACTCACCCCCCCACTCGACCGATATAGAACCTGACATGAACGACTGACCAACATGACCTGACCCGACCAGACATGAGATGACAACTTGACCCTCACATGACGGGTGACGTCGTGTGACAATATGATACGAGGGATAAGACTCAGAACCCCTCAAGACTCGTAGTATCAAGTCTAATATCAGCCTCGAGCCTTATGATTCATCAAACTCTTTGTCCTTGACCTTTGACCTGAGATTAGCCTCGAGCCTTATGATTCATCAAACTCTCTGTCCTTGACCTTTGACCTGGGATTAGCCTGGATCCTTATGATTCATCAGACTCCTTGTCCTTGACCTTTGACCTGAGGGGGAGAGTATGGCAGGAGGATTCAGGTCCAGACACTCTGCCAAGCATAATGCTGCTGTAGTTATCCATTTAAGCATCAGACTTACAGAAACGTACAGAAGCGAAGATAACCATTTGAAACGCCTTCGCTCTGCTCATTGTGGGTAAAATCACACGTTAATTCCTCCCTCGTGGACTTCATTGATACAATCAGTCGCTTGATCTGTCGTAATAAAAATCACGTATAGGTAACACTTGCTTCTCTGACATTTTGAATCGCCAGTAAATTTGAGAGCTAGAGGCCAGTAGGACGAGTGACAGCTGGTAATATTTGGTGTGGAGAATGTTTACCAGCGTCCTCTAGACTTCCTGCCCGAGGGGGCCAAGTGTCACTCAGTGTTGGCTAATATACAGGAGTCGAACCCAACTCGTTCCACTGATCGTATGACACAGTAACCAAAGCCAGTAAGTGGTACATTCGAGACAGTGGCTCTGAAAGCTGTTGAGGAAGAAAATATAGCAGATACTGCAGAGGAACAGACAGACTGCTGCTGCACGAGAATATAGCAGGTACTGCAGAGGAACAGACTGCTGCTGCACACACACATATAACAGCAGCTGCTGCAGTGGGCCAGCCTGCTGCTCCACACACACACACAACAGCTGCTGCTGCAGTGGGGCGTGGAAATAGTTTTCGTGGAATCCGACTCAGTCGCCCTGGCCAGGGAATCCAACACTACCACTACCCTCGAATAATTCTCTTAAATGAAACTACTGCGCCGGGGTAGACCTCTCTCTCTCTCTCTCTCTCTCTCTCTCTCTCTCTCTCTCTCTCTCTCTCTCTCTCTCTCTCTCTCTTACAAAAAAGCCTAATTCAGAATTCATCAAGTTTTTGTAAGAGACACCAGATCGCGTTTCAGGAACGACTCTGGCAGGTAATGGTAAAGTTTCGCATAGACGTAGATCAATGTGGTTCTCGGTGGATGGGAAGAGGTTAGGGAATATCTATAGGTGAATTTCTACAAGTGAAGAAATGGTAATACATACATACATTCATATATATATATATATATATATATATATATATATATATATATATATATATATATATATATATATATACTGTATATAGCGCTTCCCAATCACCTGATGTAGAAATAAGTCTTGTGTGTCATTTCAAATCAATCGAAACTTGACGTCAGTTTGTAGCATCTTTTGATCCAGATTCAAAGATGACTGAATTCGAGACCCTTAAGTCCCGAAGCAGTTCTCCTGGTTGTCTTTAGTCTACCTCCTGCATCTACGATACAGGTAGAGGAAAAAACCCCGAGATATCTACACCTGGAGAGACACTGGCTATCGTGGAACCTGTCGACTGAGGAAAGGTAAGCAGAATCGCGTGCAGTCACACCTGTGGCTAAAGTCTATTTCGTCACAGTGTCCAGGATCTGGGAATGGGGTTGAATCCCACGTTCGGCCTCTGGGGTCGTATGCAGAAAACTTCTTAGAATGCTTAAGTATGCTTAATCCCCAAAGAATTTTACTTAACTTTAAGAATTTTGCTAAGCATGTTTCTGAAAACTGCCCTACGCTTAAGTATTTGCTTAGCAGACGACAAATATTTCGACCCAAACTGCATTTCATAATTCTTAAATCTTATGCTTAAGTTTTGCTAAGCATCGTGCTTAGTCCTCTTCTGTGTGGCACTTAAGTCACTTGCTCAGCTAAGCATAAAAATAAGCAGAAATCTAAGAATTTTCTGCACACGGCCCCTGGATCCTGAGTTATCCTTCTCGCTGCACGGGATGGATGATCATTGCCACACATCTCCTGCCGGGCCGATGGTGCTGAACCTTCGCCAAGTGGTGTCGCGTCTGCCATAGTGAGGATAAGGTCGTTTGCTCTGGTCGAACGAGAAATACATTCCTTGCTATTGGGGCAGCGCTGTCCCCCTAATCCGCTCAGGAGGTGACGATGATATGCCTACCATCCCTGTTCCTCCACCGCCCTCCACACACACACACACACACATGCACACACACAAGCCTCCGTGGTGTAGCGGTTAGCGTTGCTGACTACGAGTCACGTACGGGTCCGCCATTGGTCGAGCCCAAATGTATATATACAACTACTTATCTATCTATCTTTCTACGACCATTAGGACCCAGTTTCTGGTTGGATGGTACATCAAAATATCTGACCGACAACCATTTTGTCTTTGGATATTTAAGATCAACCTCTCTATGGTCATTTATTTGTACCAAAACAGATTTATCCTTTACTTCTTCCACTTCATATCTTGGCATTAATTCTGATGAATATACTATTCATTTTTTGCTTCGGCTCGAAACTAATTTGAGGTGGCAAATCCCGACTTCGGACAATGGATTGCTATCACTACGATCTATCACACATTTTGCATAAATAAAAGGAAAAGCAAAAACTGGTGGGCAAAGGCAACATTAACAGCAGAGTACTGAAAAAGGAAAAAAAAAAATACATCCATTTTAGGGGGAGAGAGAGAGAGAGAGAGAGAGAGAGAGAGAGAGAGAGAGAGAGAGAGAGAGAGAGAGAGAGACGGATCGTATAACCGGACTGAACTTGGACACACAACACCCCCCCCCCCCCCGGCATGACACCTACAACCAACCCCCCCTCCACCACTCCCTACCCCCCCTCCACTGACGTCATAGCAGCTCTGCCCCGGAATTACACGCGTCTCATTTGTCTTCTGCGTGAAATTAAGAGCTGCTCTCTCTCTCTCTCTCTCTCTCTCTCTCTCTCTCTCTCTCTCTCTCTCTCTCTCTCTCTCTCCCCTCCCACACACACACACAATATATATTTTTCTTCTATTTCTCCTAAACTCTTCCCTTGCTTTAAGATTTTATGCTGATTCTTTCTGCCAAGTTGAGTCCAGAGTCTTAATCACGTGAAAAGTCCGATAATTACCTTCGTTTTCTTTATTTTATAACTTTTAATTACATGTAAAGAAGGTGGAAGGAGTCAGGCTTCGGGTGGTTCAGTGTGATGGTTCCATGTAAAGTAGTTAGGCCTTTAGGGCAGTTAGCGCTCAATGGGCCAGAATTTAGAGTTTTCTCTGAGACCATCTTGTTCATCGTAATCCGCTCTATGCTCTCTCTCTCTCTCTCTCTCTCTCTCTCTCTCTCTCTCTCTCTCTCTCTCTCTTACACCCAAACCTACTCTCCTCAAACCCCTGTCCTCCCATTCTTTTTAACCCCCATCACCCTTCCTTGACTTCGCTCACCTCTTGTCCTACATAAACCCAGGTTCTTCACGACAAACTTCCCCTCCCACCCTTTCCCTTTTGAGTTATTATGCCCACGTACAGTTTTATTCTCTCTCTTCCTCCTCCTCCTCATCATCATTCTCTCTCCGTCAACCTCAAGAAACCCTCTAGCCTTTTTACCCTCCTGGACCTCATCCTACCAGCCTAACCTCACCCCAACCTCTCTTTCTACATGCTCAAACCTTCTCATCCCCACTAAATTTAACCAATACTTTCTTTCGTTCAAATGGAGAACTTTTCTTCTTTCATTTTTTTTTCGTATTTTCTCGGAACCTCTTAAGCGTTAAATTTTGTGAAAATTTTTTTTTTCCACTCATGTCGAGGGGCCGTTGATCACACGGATCTTGCGTATGTCTGGCAAAAATCAAGAGATACGGGAGCACAGATAAGGCTCGACGAATTACCGTGTGCCTTTCATGCACGGATGGTGAAAAAAAAAGAGAGAGAAAAGAAAACGAGGATGAAGTAGGGGGTGCGGGGAGGAAGGGGGGGGGGGGGTGGTTAGGTGGGGGGTGTTAAGGGGGAAGGGAAAGGAGGAAGAAAGGTGTTCTCTGGCGATTGGGTGATTCCACTCGAACTCATTCGCTGAAGTGGATGGATATAAGGCAGGAGTCCCCGGCGCTCGAATTGGACTTCCTGCAAAGGGGTGATGCGTGGCGTTTTTTTTTGGGGGGGGCGGGACTGATGGAGTGAGAGGTGAGGGAGAGAGAGATATATATATCTGTAGAGAGAGAGAGAGAGAGAGAGAGAGAGAGAGAGAGAGAGAGAGAGAGAGAGAGAGAGAGACATTCTATCACTTAGAAAAAGGGGAGGGTCGGTTTTCGCTCGGCCGTCCTGAAGTTTTAATCTATCCAGCAAATTACTGCAGGTCTCAGGAAGAGTCGTTAAGTGCAGATGGTAACGCCGTCACGAGAAATATTATTCCTGGGTCGGTCGGGTCTGTTCCTTTGCAGGTTTATATCCCACGTCACATGTCTTTCCCTCCCTCTGTGGGGGCGTTTGGCTCCTACGGGATCCCCCTACATACGAGGATTACCATCCCAAAGATATGAATGTCTTCTCCCCTCCTGTGAACTTCTCAATGTTTCTCCTATAGCCATATCTCTCATCTCAGAGGTGTTACGTGTCTCTGCCGGTACGAGGTAAAAGACTCTTCCATCTTAATATAGGAAACGTTTTAAGAACAATGGTCTTCCACAGGTACGAAGATGGTGGTGAAAAAAAGAGAGCGAGAAAAACAGATCCTCACTTGCGTTGCCACTGAACTGATAAGATTCTTTTCCTATAGACATCAGGACTTCCGACCATCAACATCCTAAACGAGAAAAATAAAATATATTCCTAGGAATATTCAGAACTGTCGATATGGTCTCTCTGTATCTCAAGAGTTCCATCGCCTAACTCTCCCTCAAAACTCCTGAGTTACGTGTGTGTGTGTGTGTGTGTGTGTGTGACATTGAGGTGACGGTCTGCGGCCTCCATACATACCCTGGGCTGTGGTACTTCGGCTGAGTGGGACGCCAGGCGCCACGGACCACAGGTGATACAGTCAAAGAGACATCTAGCCACAGGGACGAGAGCCCGGTACGAAGAGGAACAAACCCGCCATTTCCTAAAGCTTGGTGGATCTGGCAAGCATCTTCGACTGCAAGATTGACAAGAATCAGACGGGGAATGTTTACTGGAAAATAGCGATGATTCCTTTATAATCTGGGGACCAGATGGTCACATAGCATTTCACAACGTCAGTAGGTCAGCGGTGTTCAAGGATGCTTGAAGTCCAGCAGTATCACTAATTCTACCGTGCCTTCTAAATCTGCAGGCTATGCCAGAAGAGACAGACGGTGTCCTGTTGACGACAACAAATACGAAGTTAGACTGGTCTGGTCGCTCTCTCACTAGAGATGGTGTGTCTACAAAGTCTGCCTCACTATCAAATGTTTATTCACCAATTTACTTCTCAAACGATACTATTCCTCGGTAGTCATAAAACCCGTATGAAAAACAGAAAAAAAAGGTGTACTGGATAATAATCTACAAAAATCGAGGGCATAGCAATAAGAGATTTGACAATGTCATAACCAGAGAACACAATGCAACCAATCAAATGCGAGTGCTGAAAGGTTTATCCAATCATGATTCACTCCACATGGAATCACTCGCTGCAGATCGCCAGTTGGAATCGCATTCACTGAATCCCCCTCTCCATAAAGATTCAGTCTGGCTAAGCCTTGTCGTTTTCCTTCTCAAACTATCTATCTATCTATCTATATATATATATATATATATATATATATATATAAATAAAAATATAAATATAAATATAAATATATATATATATATATATATATATATATATATATATATATATATATATATATATAAATATATATATATATATATGTATATATATATATATATATATATATATATATATATATATATATATATAGTCCAAATGAAACAGCGCATCCCTCAAGTCTTGATATACACAGCAGAAATCGTCTTCGCGGTTGAATACTTTGAGCGTTGTTATAAAAACGCCCTTGACGGTCGTGGTACAAGGAGGAGGAAGAAGTGTCCCTTTACTAAGAACGGCAACATTATGCTCCAACGAAGCGCGTCACGCCACTTGGCGAATGCTCGTGAGGGCGAGAAGTTGCCACTCTGAACAAAAAGGAATTTCCCCACAACACACGGGGCGTTTTTGGCGGTACTGGCAGATGTCCTCGTCTGCGTCGACACACCGAAAAAGTAACACAAATGGAATCTTACGTCAGAAAACCGTAGCCCAACTATGACTATAGAATAAGAGGACTTCATATGGGTATATATGTTGTCAAGTTCAGACACACACACACACACACACACACCCTGTCTTCCTCTTACCCAGGGCTTGGTGGCAACACTTGGGCCAACTTGTGTGTCGTGCTTGAGACAATAACAGTCTTTCCCAGGCCAACACGTCGGTCCGGCATTACAAAACACGTAACACATTATGCGGCTTGGTCCCCCGCCCTCCATTGCTCTCAAACTCCTCTTACTAAGGCTCAGAAGGCTCTCCCAGCACCTCTCACAACAACTAGTCACGTTGACACGAACCTCTCAAATCCCCTTTCGCCTCTCACACCATCCACTCGCCTCTCACACCAACACTCTCACCTGTCACACCACCGTTTTGCTCGTTGCGGAGTTGTGTCTCGCCCTAAGACTTTAGACTTGACAAGTCGTAATATTATTCATGGAGAGGGAGTGAACCACACGACTTTCTCTGCTTCGAGCCTTACCTACCTCGCTTACCTCGCTCACTGATGCCCAAGTCAGGTGGACACACCTACCCCCCCCTGTGTGTGTGTGTGTGTGTGTGTGTGTGTGTGTGTGTGTGTGTGTGTGTGTGTGCGGGGGTAGGGACGGAGGGAAGAGAAAGAGGAGGAAGAAGGGTTGAAGCGCACTGAGTGCGTGCAGGAGCCACAGTGGTAGGCAGTAAAGAAAGGAAGCAATGAGGAGGAAAGATGAGAGGGGCGTAAGGAAGCGACACACACACACACACACACACACACACACACACACACACACACACACATGGAGAGAGTCCAACAAGAAAGGAACGTAGCAAACACGGACGAAACGTTACAAAGATAGCAGTGACTGAGGGGACGTAAGAGAGACGGGAGAACGAAGTAGAGACGGAAGGGACATAAAAGAGACAGGAGAGTCGTGTCAGAGACAGAAAGAACGTAGTGGAGGCGAAATGAACGTAGCACAGACGGAAGAAATGTAGCACAGAAGGAGAACGGACGCAGCAGAACAAAACGTAAGCTGGAGCGGGAAAGCGGACGGGCGAGAAGACTAGCAGACGACTGCAGATAATGAGGGTCACGACAGACAAAAAGGATGAGGCACTGTGTGTAGCTGAGGCAGGAGGCGAGGGTAGACAATTAGGTGGGTGGCTGAGGCAAGAGGCGAGGGTAGACAGTTAGGTGGGTGGCTGAGGCAAGAGGCGGGAGGAGGTAGCTAAGTGCGTAGCTGAGGCTGTCTTCCGGGAAACAAAACCTCGAGGAGCACTTGAGGGATCCGAGTGTTTCCAAGAAAAAGTTTACTGTCGAGACGGAGTGAACCCTGATATGGTTACATGAGAGCCGAGGACGACTATGACCCTCTGAAAGGAGATGCGTGAGGCCCTTCGTAGACATCCTTCGGACGTGCACACGAAGGTAATCTTATACAGATACACCACTTGGCAGACGCGTACGAAATGACGGAGACTTGTAACTTACCTCTGATGGTGAAAAGGAGACAAACATGAACATCAAAGGAGACGGACGAAAAGCATGATAAGGCACTAACGGTAAGGGAGCGACCAGCGTGGCTGGAATACGCAAAAGAGCGAAAGACGGTTGAATGAGCATGAGCGTCATGCAGCGAGAGAGGGGGTCAGGATGATTATGACCAGGACAAATGCAGGAGGGAGAAGGAGGAAATTAAACGACACAGCTGGAAGAAGAAGAAGAAGAAGAAGAAGAAGAAACCACTGAAATCAGTGAAAAAGAAACAGGAGGGAGGAGGGAACATTATAAAAGTGGAGAAGAGACGGAGAGGAAGATGCGTGTGGGGGACACGGGCCAGTGATGGAAGAGGATCATTCAGTTACTCGCTCAGAGGAAGACACAAGTTTCGAGTTTTTCCTCAAGAACCAGTTTTTCTTCAGAGTCCTTAAGATCTCTTTAGCATCCAAGCCCATAGACCTGAGCTGAATTTAACGAAGGTTTTTAACAAAACAGAAGTGAACTCTCGAGATGTTTACAAGTCTCAGAGAAAACCTTGAACTCCCTGATGATATTTAACCCTGCTCAGCGCTGCATTAGAGTGGTTCTGTTCTTGTGTATACGAGACGTGCGTAGTGGCAACTCAGCGAGTAAACTATCGCCAAAACTCAGTAAATTTTCTCAAGTGTCTTCATAAAGCTCTTACCCATGTTTACAACTGGTGGAACCAGTCTTCCAGTAGCGCGGCCTCAACAACAAAACTTGGCAGACATCCTCTGATAACATAATCTTCGACGGATCCACCTTTGCCTCACGCACTCACTCAACTCTCGTCCAGACTCCACCTTCCAGTATCATATCCTCGTCCGTCTATCCTACCTCCATTATTTCCAGCCTCAGTTTGCACAGAGTCAGCCTCGAACGTTCTCTCCTCAGCCAACGCGACATCTCTCGCTGGTTAGCATCAAAGTGACAACAAACCTGATAAGTTTAGTCCAAGGTAACCTCACAGTTCTTTAAGGCGGCTGTACGTCTGGTTAATAATACATCGTTGTTTCCATGACTGGAAACTTGCTATTCCAGAAGCATGAGACTGTGGTACGGAAACCTGGACTTGAAAATGGTAAGGGTAAGAGCAAAGCATCATTTAACATCCATCCTTCCTCAAGGTCCTGGATAAGTTCTTGGACTGTTCTCTTCTTAGAGATCTTTGCAACTTTCCTGGAAAGTCGTAGTCACCTTCTCTGAAAGTCTTGATCATTTCCTGGAGCGTACTCGTTACCTCCCTGGAACGCATCGGTCTTTGGAAGAGCCTCATCACCTGTCTGGAACGTCCTAGTCACTCCACTGCATTGCTATAGTTACCACCTTTGGATATCCTTCTTACTTTACTTGATCCTTCAAGTCACCTTCCTGGAACTTCCTAACCAGCTTCCTGGAATTTCCCTCTCACCTCCCTGGAACATCCCCATGATCTTCCTTGAACATCTAATCAACCTTCTTGAAACATCTTAATTACATTCCTGGAACGTCTAAGTCACCTTCCACCTCAGTCATCTTCCTGGAACACGAGTCACTTCCCATGACCCCCCTCACATAGACAGCCCTACGCCATACACGTTCACCCTTTAACAACACACTGGTCACAGTTTTCCAGGTTCGGTCCGTCCCGCCCGACTACAGGAGCTTTGTCAGTAATGACTTTTTCCTCCGCGTCGTTGAGTGATGACTCTTTCACAACTTTGCCCCGCTAAACACATGATACATGGGGTGTCGGAGGTCGTCGTCGTCTGCGAGGCCATACAAAACATGCAAGCTCACAGCTTTTCCTCGTGGTTGTCTTTAGCTTACGGAATGTACGTTTAAATGCTTTCTTTCAAGCAGGGAATTCTATATCTAACAAATGTAACAGATCTCAACCCAAATCGACGATTCCTGGACGTACTTGGCGTCTTTTAGGGCAAAGATGATTATGTTTAAAGTGACTGTAATGGATAGGTGTGAGCCTTCAGCTCTGAATGGCAGAAGAACTAACCACTGAGCAGTGTTCTTATAATCCCATCCTATCGTGCTCATTTATATTTTGTTTTTCTTAATTTTCCAAAAAAAGGAACAGAGAAGGGGGCCAGGTGAGGATATTCCCTCAATGGCCCAGTCCTCTGTTTTTAACGCTACCTTGCTAACCCGGGAAATGGCGAATAGTTTGAAAGAAAAAAGGAAAGATATATATATATATATATATATATATATATATATATATATATATATATATATATATATATATATATATATATATATATATTCAGATACGTATACGAAGTTTGAAATAGGCAAATTTCCAAAAGGTTTTTGAGACGTATATTGCCAAAGAGCATGTCAATCCACAGTGCATCATCTTCACTACAACAAGTTATTCTACATCACTAAAATGAAAGAATTGTCTCTAAAGTCCAACTGTCCATGAGGAAGCTGCACTGCAGAGAGCCTGAAGCCCTGTGGAGTAATGCAGTCATCAGAGCAGCTTCAGGGAATGACTGAGGATGTTCTAGTTGCAAACTTCATCTAAAAAGGCGACACGTCCTCTGCTGGTACTGCGAGGGGGAATAAGCAAGTGGGTGTGGGAGAGGCGGTCGGGACAAGCAGAGAAAAATATAAGTAAGGGCAAGATGAGGCGGCGGGACTCCTCTCTCTCTCTCTCTCTCTCTCTCTCTCTCTCTCTCTCTCTCTCTCTCGGCTTGTGTTCGGGTTGTTTATTCAGGTGGTTGCCTCCGTTGGGAGAGAGAGAGAGAGAGAGAGAGAGAGAGAGAGAGAGAGAGAGAGAGAGAGAGAGAGAGAGAGAGAGAGAGAGAGGTCTGTACTGTTCAAGGAGTCAGGGGAGAGTTGAGGCAGACTCGTGTGGTGGCAGGGGCGGACGTGTACAAGCACCAACCTGGTTCACACAGATGACCCGTTCAGGTCCTCAGTTCTAATTGGTTGGTGGGGGAAGAAGCGAAAGTGTAGCGGGGGTTCACGACCAGTGTTTTGGAGGTTGATGGTTGATTGTGGGTCGTGATTAATGAATCAGACCTTCTCTGATGGAGGTGTATTCTGTCCCTAAATAGATACCAGTTTCACGTGGCTGACAGCTTCAAAGAGAAGACCAATCTATCTACGTGAACTGAAACAAAAGATGCAGTCAACATGGCTGATCATTGGTGTTGATTAGCTGTTATTTTGCTGCTTCTGTTTTACAGTGTTTCTTTATGTAACGGAATGTTCAACTTCCACTCGTATTTACCACCTTATTCACACAGACGCTTGATTTATGTATTGTTGAAGATGATTTGGGTAATCAATATGATGTTACTACCCCTGGCTTCTTGGATGCCCATTTTATTGATCACCTTTGAAAGTGAGGATGAACAGTTGGGTGTGACTGTGAGACCGTTAACCTAAGACGGCAACCACTTCACTACAAAGATAGAGTCATATATCTACATATATAATTAGGAATATACGTTCATCTTGATCAAATATATAACTTGAAAACATACTTCTCTCTTGCATAAAAAAAGCCAAAAAGAATAACTTTTCTTCTTTGCCACGTAAGTTGTATGATAATAGTGTGTGACGTGTGGGTAGTGAGGAGGGGTCGTGGAGAGGCCGCCGGGTGTGGGCAAACGGTGGTCGGTTCTCCAGGTAATCATACACCCCTGCACACATGCTTATGATGCCTCGGGCGCCGCACTCCTGCAAGACCTGCTGAGGCTTCGTCTTTCCTTCTTTTCTCTTCATCGCCGTCAGGAAAGTTTGCCTAAAACGGCACAGGATGGAAAACTTTTAAGAGCTTTTCAAGGAAGGATTTTATAATATCTTTATCGTTTTCATTTCTTACTGATATCTTAACTTGTCGTAATCAACAAAAGCATAGAAATTAAGTGGAATGTTACCTGTTTAATGTCTGAAACGATCACGAAAACTATGAGATGTTGGATATTCGTTTATCTTTAGAAGTCGAACTTTCAACATTCATGCGCCGATGGGAAAGATAAACATATATATCCCACATTGGGTTATCTTTCACTCGGTTGCTAAGATGAATGATATTCAGACGTGAATATATATCTATATATATTTCGCACCTAGCAATACTGGTAAATCTGTAAAGATCTCATCAATGTTCTCACTTGGATTTTTTTCAACACGTCTGGCAACATGTTCATCATCCTTTTAGAAAACCTTTGGTCATATTCACGTAAAGAAAACGAGACTGTTCCATCTTTCCTGATAACCAGAGGCACTCAGGAGCTCAGCTGAACACCTCCATATTCATAACCTGTATTGAGAAGGTTCGCCAGAAATAAAACATTTACTTCATTAGTATTTTCTCTTTATTCTCCTCTGAGGGAAAAGTGAATTCCTTTTGGTGTAAAAGAGTGAGGGAAGGAGCCTTTGCTCCGGGCCGATGGCGGAATTTATCTCGTCTGATGACACAGGACCTTTTAATTAGTGTCTTCAGTAGCCTTATTTTGTGTCTCATCAAAGCCGAGAGAGGGAGGCCTAGCCTCCATAGCCTCACATATTGCCTCCCAGGGAAGGCCTCCTTCCCTCCACTACACTCAAATAATGCAGCTTTAGTAGGAGCGGCCGAGGTCGCCTGTCCACCTCTTAATTAAGGCGATGGTGGCGGGGGATCCTTCAGCAGGGTCCTGTGGATTACCAGATCCTACTGTATGTCCCTGGGGCTCTCCTCTCCTGTTGAGGACCTGACCTCTTCCTCCTTATCCACCTCCTCCTCCTCCAGGGGCACATAGGTACATCCAGTCCAGATGAAGGACTTGTATGAGGTCCCTGACTTGGAATAGGACTATAACTCGAACTTGGGATAGGACTAGAACCCGAACTTGGGATAGGACTAGAACCCGAACTTGGGACAGGACTTTATGGTTCTCTGTGGCTCAAGATTCATGATTCTGAGGCTTACAAATACACAACAAAACGGGAAAAACCTGAAGTCGATGAGACATGTGTTTAAAGGTCGATTTACATCCTTTTCCGTAATGCTACAACCGAACTTACACTAAACAAAAATACTCATTCCAAATGATGAGAATGAGAGGAGAAACAAACGATATATATATATATATATATATATATATATATATATATATATATATATATATATATATATATATATATATAAAGGTTCGCTTTCCATAATTTTACGTTACATGTCGAACTCCGAACTTACTGGCCAAAATATACTGGCAAGACAAAATTTGTTGTGTGGAAAGTTGTTCGCGCGACGGAGTAAAACTGTGAAAGAAGAAGCTTTCAGTGAAAGAAAAGAATTCAGAGAAGAAATGCGTTCCCTCGTCTCTGGGTTAATATTGTCCTGCAGCAGCCCTTGCGTGTCTTTTTATATGAATCTGCTGATATATATATATATATATATATATATATATATATATATATATTTTTTTTTTTTTTTTTTTTTTTTTTATACTTTGTCGCTGTCTCCCGCGTTTGCGAGGTAGCGCAAGGAAACAGACGAAAGAAATGGCCCAACCCCCCCCCCCATACACATGTACATACACACGTCCACACACGCAAATATACATACCTACACAGCTTTCCATGGTTTACCCCAGACGCTTCACATGCCTTGATTTACTCCACTGACAGCACGTCAACCCCTGTATACCACATCGCTCCAATTCACTCTATTCCTTGCCCTCCTTACACCCTCCTGCATGTTCAGGCCCCGATCACACAAAATCTTTTTCACTCCATCTTTCCACCTCCAATTTGGTCTCCCTCTTCTCCTCGTTCCCTCCACCTCCGACACATATATCCTCTTGGTCAATCTTTCCTCACTCATTCTCTCCATGTGACCAAACCATTTCAAAACACCCTCTTCTGCTCTCTCAACCACGCTCTTTTTATTTCCACACATCTCTCTTACCCTTACGTTACTTACTCGATCAAACCACCTCACACCACACATTGTCCTCAAACATCTCATTTCCAGCACATCCATCCTCCTGCGCACAACTCTATCCATAGCCCACGCCTCGCAACCATACAACATTGTTGGAACCACTATTCCTTCAAACATACCCATTTTTGCTTTCCGAGATACTGTTCTCGACTTCCACACATTTTTCAAGGCTCCCAAAATTTTCGCCCCCTCCCCCACCCTATGATCCACTTCCGCTTCCATGGTTCCATCCGCTGACAGATCCACTCCCAGATATCTAAAACACTTCACTTCCTCCAGCTTTTCTCCATTCAAACTCACCTCCCAATTGACTTGACCCTCAACCCTACTGTACCTAATAACCTTGCTCTTATTCACATTTACTCTTAACTTTCTTCTTCCACACACTTTACCAAACTCAGTCACCATATATATGTGTGTGTGTGTGTGTGTGCAGAGAGAGAGAGAGAGAGAGAGAGAGAGAGAGAGAGAGAGAGAGAGAGAGAGAGAGAGAGAGAGAGAGAGAGAGAGAGAGAGACGTTATGAAATATATCTCTCATGGTTTCCAGCTAACTGCGAGAAATAATGTAGTGACTCTCTCTCTCTCTAACAGATGAGGATCAAAATATACACAGAACAGGAACTCCCATGTTTAACCCCCCCCCCCCCCCCTTCCCGGCCACTGTCATAACACTGCAAATTGCATGCCATTTCACAAGCAAAGAATCTGCTAAAAAAAAAAAACGATAGGGGAAAATATCAGCTTCCTGGAAGCCAAGGGAGAAAGGGAAGAATTATTTTTCCAAACACCCTTTGTCATCTGACATGTGGAGGTGACTGTTCCTCATCTGCCATACATCAAAAGTCATTATCAAGACAACGCAATTATATCTACCGTGCATAGGTAACGTACTAGGTAGTACTGGGTAACGCAGGTATTGTGGGTAGTATTGGATAACGCAGATACTGTGGGAAGTACTGGGTAACGCAGATACTGTGGGGAGTATTGTTTAACGCAGGTACTGTGGGAAGTACTGGGTAACGCAGATACTGTGGGAATTACTGGGTAACGCAGGTATGGTGAGGAGTATTGTTTAACGCAGGTACTGTGGGAAGTACTGGGTAACGCAGGTACTTTAAGTACTTAGTACTGGGTAACGCAGGCACAGTGGGTAGTACTGGGTAACGCAGGTACTCGAGGTAGTCATGGGTAACGCAGGTACTCTTAAGTAGCCATGGGTAACGCTGGCAGTATGAATCTCGAGAGCACTGGGTACGGCTGAGTTAGACGCCCACTGAAGACTTAACATAAATATGGTGTGGGAGGCACGCTGCTCGAAGCAGTGAAATGTTTTATATCAAGATAATAAGGCGGGTGTGCGGACAGGATGGGGGCACACTGCGTAGTTGCAGGTTGAAGGTTAGTCTTTAACATGAATGTCTGATGTCCCCATGGCTGTTTGATCCGTACACGAAGAAAGGGGAACGCGAGGGATCGTGGAAAACGGAACAGGTTTTGCGGTCTGTCCAGGGGTAACGCAGGTATTGTTTGCTGATGACACAGAGCTGGTGGTAGATTCGAGTGAGGAAATGCAACAAACTGGTGCCAGAGTATGAAAGAATATGTGGATAAAAGCAAAGATATTACGATCAGCAGTGGAAAGAGACGAATTATTTGGAGTGCGCACCCAGAGTGACCCATGTCTCCAACAGCGAGAGAATAAAATACGCCTCATATCGTGCGTAATGGGCCGAGTCGTTAAACATGGGAGATGATTGTTTAACGGGTGGGGGTTTAACGAGGGAAAGGAGACCCACTGGAGGACTCCCTTCTCGTTTTCATGACGAAGCCCTCCGTCTGCGACAGGAATTTCCACATGGGATAATTTCTAAAAATGTCAGTTTGAAGAAAATTCCCTCAAGTCACTGGGTGAGGAAACTCTCACGGCTTGAAAACTAATTCTGAAAAGTCCCTTGAGAATTCTCTTTCGTTCACACGAGAGAAAAACTTGTCAAAGACGAGGGCGTCAGAGTCGTCAGCTTCGGGACAAAGGCAATTAATTCTTCCTCCCCACCCACCAACCTGTGGCACACTTTCTCCTCCCATGACTCTCTTTCATCCTCAACCAGGATCTCTCTCTGTCTCTCTCACTCTCTATCTATCTAGCGGCCATTACCCAAATCGACCTCGTCAGCGGGTCATTATCACCCGTCTGACACGACCATGACCAGGACCCCAGGTCGTCCAGGATCCCAGGTCGTCCAGGACCACCTCGCAAGATATGACCACCAGTCACCACCATAATACCCGCCAGGGGCTTGCCTCTATACATCACCATCGATCAATAGGAAGACGACGCCAGAAAATAACATACGTCTCCTCGAGACCAGGACGAACGGGACAACAAACCCACCGGAACTGTGTCTGAAAATCACCAGGAACTCGCCAGACGCTACAGAAAATCCGTCAACAACCCCCAAAATCCCATAAGAGACCTAGACAAATATATATAAAAAAAATCCCGATAAAAACCACACAATTCTCCCTGAAATATTAGGAGAACCTCTTTTAAACTCTTCCCCTGAATATGAAAATATAATTCAATGAGAAATGGTAATCTAGATACAAACGCTGAATCATCCAGCAACACATGAACTTCATGGTTCCTACACTGGAGCAGGGACAGATTATTGATCCCTCCAGGGAGTAAAACGACGTTCCTTTAGTTTATCTCTGTCAGGGGACAATCCGCTTTAATTTCTTGCTCCCCGAACTGGTGATGTATGGGAAACGCCAGACGATTAATGCAAGACCCAGATCACTGTATTTTTGAAGTATAAACTCTATTCCTTCTATTCTTTATATATATATATATATATATATATATATATATATATATATATATATATATATATATATATATATATATCCTAAAACTAATGTTGTAGATTTAGACGTCTTCTGTACAGGGAAACAATCGAGGCAATTGCAAACCCAGTGGTCACTCCCTCCAGTATTGGGAGAAAAGTTAATAATTTTCTCCGGGTAAAAGGAAGATGTGGCGGCAGGATTAGGTTATCTGTAAAGTGGGCGAGGGAGACGCAATCACTGATCCAGTCGCCGTGTTGGTGGGATGAACAACAGAGGCGCTGCTCTCCCCAGGACCGCTGATGACAGCTGTGGTTCATCATGGATCAAGCAGGATCCTCGGTATATAATTCTTAACATAATGTACACAGTTGATGATGATATTATCTTTCCTCTTATGAAGAAACGGGAAGATGAGCGCAGCCAATATGGATTTAGTTGCTACATCCATCTTGAACACATCCATTATTGGACCACAGATGTATATATAATGAAGCTGTCGTCCAAGGCCTTTACAACAACGATGGCAGAAGATCGTCCTGTAGAAGAAAAAAAATGATCGTCTGTATAAGACAGAAATCTGTCTCAAGTATAATGTGGTCGCCCATCCACGTCCCAGTGATGATAAACATGAGGAGCCAACCCTAGAAGGATGAGGCCCTCACTTCCCCCTCCCCTACAAGTCTTTCGTTCCTCCCTCCACTCACGTCGTAGTTCGCGTCTGTATCCTAAATCCTACATCAGAGCTCTACGTCACGACACTGGGTCGTGTGGAGGGCGACAGCGGGAGGAGGAGGAAACCACCTTATGTTTTACCAAGACTGGCAACTCTGGTCCGCAGCAGCTGTGACCATCATTACCACAAGTGCACGTCTGATACCTTGCTCGCGCGTCTGTATAAATCTGAAATTCCAAAGCGGTGCCGTGTTGCCGTGTGTCGCTGCCTGATGCCACATGCCGTTAACATGATGCGTCCAAGGGAGTCGATGTCTCGCCTGGAGTTCTGTATAGTCAGGGATGTCTGGTGCTGGGTACGTCTGTCCCCCAGGTGACCGAGTTAACGCTATACTTTATCATAGCATTACAAAGTGAAACGGAATGACATATGATTGTCATATACAATCACAAGGTACGACAGTGAATGTATGTGTGTGTGTGTGTGTGTGTGTGTGTGTGTGTGTCACAACCTTGTCTCTTTTCATCTTCCCTGTCGCCTCTGGTACCACAAGACGACTGACGAGGAGGAGCGTCAAACGTCAGGAGACTTGCCACTTGTCTAACAGCCCTCGCTCTCCAGGTTCAACGCCATCACTTCCAACTGGAACGTTTGCAGACGTCACCTCACCTTCTTAAGAATGGACGACGTTTATAAGTCTTTCCCTTGACTAATTAATACCTTTAGGCAACTACATCCTCTTCCCATGAGAAACTTGTCGCTACGGAACTTCAATTTTATCATCAAAAGCCTCAAAGAGCTGACTCAGGGAATATCAGAGAGTGTACGAACAAATTTTTTTAATTTAACTTTCATGCGCGTAGATTAAAAGATCGGCGAGTTTTATTACAACAGTTTGCAACTTCATGCCATGAGTAGGGTGGGGGAATACAAGGCTCAGCAAATAACCAGAACCTTGTAAGTTAATTTCCCCTTAAGGCAAACACCTTGCAAGCCACTATCACTCAAGTCCCCCTGAGATGTTTGACCCCACTCCTATTATCACGACAGATTCTCAGAGATGACACGATATTTGTATGCTAAATAACAAATCACTTTTGGGTACGTGTTATTTCACCTTTTTTTGCAAATATGTCGCAAGGATTTATACTTCGGTTGATGATGTCAATAAAGATTCATCTTAATCCAATTTTTTTTTTTCAAAATGTTTTTGAGTGTGTCGGGTCGACTCTCGGGTCTTCTGTTCTGTTCTATGACCTGTTCTTCACGAGTTAGGTCAAACGCGAGGCCAAGGTCAAACGCGATGCCATGGACATGAAACCGTGTACTCACAAATTTCGCAGCACGTTACATGTACGTAATGAGAGCGAAGCATCTTTAAGCATCATTACGTACGACTGCAAACTTAAGATCGTGCAAAAACAAAAAAAAAAAAATGAAAATGATGGTTTAGTTCGTCTGAATAAAGTGCTGCCAAAATAAACAGTGTTGGGGAGAGAGAGAGAGAGAGAGAGAGAGAGAGAGAGAGAGAGAGAGAGAGAGAGAGAGAGAGAGTGTTCCATACAGACAGACAGACAGACGCACACACACAAATGTCAGTGGTACTGGGTGGATTTTGAACGTGAAGAACAATATGCGTCGCTTGCTGCTAGTTAACAAATGGAAATTAAAATATATATATATATATATATATATATATATATATATATATATATATATATATATATATATATATATATCGCCGCCAATATTTCGGTTTTCCCAGCGAATAACGCTCGTGGGCGTTTATGGCAAACCGACCGAATAATCGCCGTTTGAAATTTAGATACTAACATGTATGAAAATGTTAAATGCAGAGAGAGAAAAAAATAAAGGTGTTAAGTTTCATAGCCTACGTCTGGCAGCGCAATATTCCCGCTCGTGTTATGATACGTTCGCACTCGTGCTTCTGGCAACGCAGCGCCTCATATAATCTATAAACGCTGTGTTAAAATTCCATTCATACGTCAGACGGTGCAACATCCAGAGTAGCTGTTATGCATAAAAAATTCATACGTCTGGCAGCTCAATGCTTCAAATTCATACGTCTGGCAGCTTAATGCTTCATAGAATGACATTCTTGCCCCCAAAGTATCAATTTCACAACGAAATAGTTAAGTGAAAAGTGTGGCATAAATTGTTTATCTGAGCAACGTATAGCTTGTTTATTGACCTGTCTCTGATGACGACGTCATGAAATTGTCATGAAAACATTATCTTGCAATAAAGCAAGTAAAATTGGATTCACGGGGTCGCAAGAATGTGATTTTGAGAATGGAGTCATGATGTTATTATTCAACATCAGATACGAGAGAAGTTAAAACTGGTGTTAATATCACGAACGAACAGCTGGCGAGATTAGAATAAAGTGAGGGATCATAATGGCATAGATACCTATATTTAACTACCTATTTGTGTTTCACAGGGATGGAGGTCTTCACACGCGAGGCCCCATTTCTTGAACATTCTCCCTGATACAACTTTTTACACTTATGCATGGTGTTCACATCTACAATTTCGTCCTTAGGTGCTTATTCCATTCACCCACTGACTCTACACAAGAAAAGTACCTCTCTTCATCGTTTCGAACAAGTTTCTTAATTTCATTTGATGTCCTTTTCTTGCTCCAACCTTGCATCTGCTGCTTTTGACCAGCCGTCAACTCTCTAACGTTTTCAAAGTTGTTTAAAAAAAACTTAAAAGTTGTCTTCAAGTCATCCTCGACAGTCTCTAAGGCAGCTAGGGTCTCCCTGGCCCACATAACACAGCCCCAACAGTGGAAAAGAGAGTCGAAGTATAGCTCAGCACCCCACTGCCAGAGGTGACACTGAGAGAGACCCATCTTCTACCTTCATGGTCCAGTGTTGGAGGGTGGTAATGTTTGTTACCCGACCTTGCTCTCCCCCCGACCTGCTCCCCCGAACACTCAGCGGCCCCCAGGCGACACGAAATATAAGTCGTCGTCAGGGTGGCTCGATGATCCTGACCTGCGTGGAGAGAGAGAGAGAGATGATTCATGACGTGTATTCCAAGTGCTGAAGTTCGTCCTGGTGTGGCTTCAGTAACCCTGGTATCACACATGATGACGAATGGCATTTACCAACGTCACAGATGCGAATAAAACCGAGTGTTTGGATAACATTACGCCATCTCGAAGGAGCAAGAAAACGAAAACGAAAAAAAAAACCCCGTCATCTTCCTTTTATCAAGCGACTTGGCCGATTGAGAAAATCGTGGACGACATGCAAGCCGCCTCGAGCGATTCAAACAACGGCAGGACACGCCAGGTCGCCTGACGGCCAGGGGAGAACAGAAAGAGAACTGCCAACTGTGGTTCCTGCCCCGGCAGAAGGCTCGCATTGTAGTCGCTGTACGTGCATGACCGTCCCGAGCCACAGCAGGAGATAAAGCGTGATCCAAGACGAGGTTGCATTAGCTGTGTAATGACGTCCACACGTTGTCATTAGGCTGGATTAGCTGTGCAATGTCGTGCACACGTTGTTCACATGGCTGGATTAGCTGTGCAATATCGTGCACACGTTGTCATTAGGCTGGATTAGCTGTGCAATATCGTGCACACGTTGTTCACATGGCTGGATTAGCAGTGCAATGTCGTGCAAACCTTGTTATCATCTATGCCCAGAGTCACCAGGCACTGATAATGCTGATAAGAAGCTGATATACTCGTACACGTCCTGCATTTTTGGTAGGACAATTTTCCAAATATGAATAAGAGCTTTTTCCCGAGTGAATAGAATCAAGCCTCTGTTATATATGCTGATTTACAGTTTAAATCGCTTTTGCTATCGTACACTATCACATGAATTGACACGGCTTTGTACAATGACACGGGTTTCGGATCCCACTTGCAAACGAACCATATTGCAGCAAGCTTTCCGTTAATAGAGAATGGCTTATGGCACCCGGTCATCAATCGATGACGCAGAACACATCTTTATCATGACCAACGAGTGAAAAGAACGACGAGTTCCAGTTCAGATGTGTCACAGGAATAGGTCTGGGACATACGCAATCTTCTCTATAATGACAGTGCTGTGTGTAGTTAACAGGATAAAAGATTTTACGATAATGAGTGAGACGATAGTGAGGAGGGCTCTGGAGATCAGTGGAAGAAGTAGGATTAATCTATACAAAGCTAAGAAGGAGGTGAAGTACGTGAAGAAATACACAACAGAAGCCATGATAGGCGCACCTACTGTCACATAACACTGAAAATAAGGTAAATGTTAGATGCTACAAGAAGTATGGTAAGGTTTTCATAGGTTCTACTGATTCCTAAACACGTTTAAGGAATTTTCATTACATTTCTATGATCCTCACATTTTCTCTGGTCTTCATAACCCTCACCACTATTGAGAAATCTATTATCAAGTTAAGGACAGTGTTTCAAGTTCAGGACAGTGCTTAGAGAGTTTCAGTCTTTCAAGTTAGGGTCCAGTGTTACAGCTGTTCCAGTCTTTCCAGTCACTTCATTCCAGCGTAATCCACAGACCAACGTCATCTGAGGCCCAGCGTCAAACCGTTCAAGAAGTTAACCTTCTGAAAGTCTTAGTTAACTTTCTTCCCCTCACTCTCTCCTTCAGCGTTTTCCCTCCTCCTTGCACTGCTTCATTTCCCTTGCTCCCTCACTCCTTCCTTCCTCCTACCCTCTCTTCCTCCTCACTTTTGACTCCTCTCTCTCTCTCTCTCTCTCTCTCTCTCTCTCTCTCTCTCTCTCTCTCTCTCTCTCTCTCTCTCCCTCTCTCTCTCTCTCACCCTCTCGTCCATCGAGCAAATCTTCAGAACGACGAAAGAATATTAGTGATTACCAGGTCAGTGTTGCGTACAAGTGGGCTCCCGAGACCTCCTGATCCCATCGCCGCAGTCTCAAGTACCAATCGAAGGAGTTTCCATTGCTTTTGGGAGTATTTGAACGGGTATCGCAGCGGGGATATGAGCCTCAACCAAGCCTGTTTTTGAACCGCGAATACATTGTGGGGTGCGTATCTTTGTATGTTATTTGTCCGCATCCCAGTAAACTTCTGCTCTTAAAGGCTCACCAGTAAGGTGTAATGGAGGGAGGAGGTAGCTACGTAGCTGGAGCAAGGAAGGTCCTCCGATATCAAAGTTTATTTAGTTAAATGTCATATATCAATGTGCCATTTGTGGAGAGAGAACCACTCGCGGCGCTGGATCGAAACCCACAGTCGTGAAGTGATCTGCCATCTGGTATTCTGGCGATGATGAGTTCGGTCCACTGCTTACCAGCTCGCCTGGTCCCTGTCATCCGTGGAGAGAACCACTCGAGGTAATGGACCCCAACACATCATTAGGTAATGAGTAGTTCGTTCCACAGTCAGCCAGCTCGCGCCTCTGATTCCTGAACCTGGGAAGATACAGTTGCTCTGTGTCCTTCTCGGGATTTCGCCCTCAATGCTTTCATGTGCCACTGTGGGAAAGTCTGGCACAGGAATAGAGACGTCGACTGTCTTGTGGTACTTGATGGTGCGCGCGAATGATGAAGGTTCAATGGTACACAAGTGTTCTAGTTAAGATTTAAGATGATGAGGGAAGAGTCACCTCACCTGCGGAGGACTGTGGTCCTCATCGGTGAGTGTGGGGAGTATGAGGAAGGCGGCCTCCTACCCGAGAGCTGGTCAAATGTCAGCCATTCAACCCACCGCGGAAATATGAAGCTTCGCTGATGCAGTTCCCGAAATAGAGACAAAACCTTATACACATCTCTCTCTCTCTCTCTCTCTCTCTCTCTCTCTCTCTCTCTCTCTCTCTCTCTCTCTCTCTCAGCACTAGTTATCACCATGGGAGAACCCTAGCCCAGCCCTCCTAGATCGAGACGACTGTTCGCTGCAGCTAATTGCGACACTTCGAGTCCAACAAAGATCCAGAATAAATGTTGCAATGAAGAAAGAACTAAAATTGCATTTAGAACGAAGGGAGTTACAAAAATTCGTCTTTTGTTTCTGACAGAATCTTCATTCAAATTTTCATTTTTTGGTGCGACACTTTAGGTGTTTCACAAGTTCCAGTCAATCATCTTGAGGTATTGGAATCCAGGCAACATTTCTTGTCCATCGAAGTCACGAAATACCATTCCCGTTTTTGACCTTGCGTGCCACACATCAAAGCTATTAACTTGACCCTTAATGCCAATTCATCATAGTTCAATTACCAGGACATAAGTTTTTTTTTTGGTGTGCCTTGAATGATGACCTAAATTGTCCTCTTTTTCCACTCGTAACATAGACTGCTCGCTGACCCAGTTCATATACATTCAATCAAAGGACGCTAGCTGAAACGTGCGCCTTCAAATGCCAGTAAATATCCAGCAGATATTTTCATACTCGAGTATAAAACGTATATACATTATCGTGGTCAACTACTGTCCCTTAATGATATATGGGTCTCTCTCATGCTGGCGATCTACCCACAACGTGCATTATACTAAGGTTGTCCTTGGGTTTGTTCCTTAATATATTGGCAAGGAGACGATCGAACACCAAGGGATATCATGCGATCCCCTTACGCTATCATGCGATCCCCTTACGCTATCAAATACCCAAGCTAATATTCAACGTAACTGAAAATGGTGGGTAAACCTTTGCGCCGATACTCTGCTCTGATTTCTTATATACTGGCGATGCATTCGAGAGTGGAGGGAATGTTGACACAGCTGATTAAATATATCTTTTGATTTGTTGAGATTAGGCAAAGATATGTTGAGGCTGTTTGATATCAATCATCGTGGAAATAATGTGTGATTTTTGGCAATATATATATATATATATATATATATATATGCTGTTAGCCCACACCCAACCCAATAATAATAATAATAATAATAATAATAATAATAATAATAATAACAATAATAACAATAACAATAATAATAATAATAATAATAATAATAATAACAATAACAACAACAATAATAATAACAATAACAATAATAATAATAATAATAATAATAATAATAATAATAATAAGTAAAAATCCTTCCCTTTCCAGTAGCGTTCGAGAGGAAAATTCAGTTAGTGGTCAGTGATAACCATCCAGGGCCCGAGGACTGGAATTCCTACAGTGAACCATATGGTCACCACCCTTCCAGTGTCTTGTACCTGGGTGCTCTGTTGGTTTATAAGCCGCCCTTAAAGATATATATATATTTTTTTATATCTTTCTTCCTGTTTTCCTTTTCTTCTTCGTCGTGTTCTAATCGTCCTCGTCTTATTATCTTTTATCTCTATGATGTTCTGATCTTCATCATTATCTTTTCCTTTGCCTTCTTCACCATCAACATCTCTGACTGTCTTTCATCTTCCTTCCGTGGCATTTTTCCCTTTCTTTCTTTTACTCTCTATCTCTCTCCCATCTCCTTTTTCGTCTTCTTTTCCCCACTTACTCTTGCACCTTTTCGTATCTGCATCACCTCCATCACTGTCACCATCATTATCATCATTCCTCCGTCTCCATATTTTCTCATTCTCTCGTCTTGTTGTCCTCCATCTCTTTTTTCCTCCTCTTCCTCCTCCTCTTCTTCGCTCCGACTTCGGAGACACAAACGCCAGTAATATAAACAACCCAGATGAGCCATCACAAACTTTCTTTCCTAAACTTACGCAGTTTATCCTGAGGGAGACGTGGCCGGGAGAGAGAGAGAGAGAGAGAGAGAGAGAGAGAGAGAGAGAGAGAGAGAGAGAGAGAGAGAGAGAGAGAGAGAGGCCTGACCTGACCTGAACTCTGTTGGAGGGGTCACCACCACCATCTCGGTCGTCCTTCGGCAGAACAGGAGGAAGCAAATGGAGGATGACCTATGACCCACCCCAGCCACTGTCGTGACCCTGCTGCGCTGTGGGTCAGCCTCATCCCACCAGCAAGATGAAGAGATAAACTCACTTTAGACAATAAGATCAAGGGAGATACACCCATTCTACTCCCTCATAACACTACTGGGAAGCCCCAGGGGTTCAAATACCCTTTTACGACGATGGGAATAGTTTTCTCAACCTTTCTTTAAAACGCTCCTTATCCTGTGGGTAACTGACGTCCATCCTCACAATTAGTACACAGCTCGGAGCGAAAACCAACACCAGAAGAGAGAGAGAGAGAGAGAGAGAGAGAGAGAGAGAGAGAGAGAGAGAGAGAGAGAGAGAGAGAGAGAATTATCCTCCAAGATTCCAGACCATCTTTTATCTCTGAATGTTTGTCTTGAATACCTTCTTACTAGTGATAAGAAACACGGTGCCCTCTATACACACACACACACCACAAGACACACATCCTGGGGCGTACCTTACGTATGCCAGCAATCTCTCTCTCTCTCTCTCTCTCTCTCTCTCTCTCTCTCTCTCTCTCTCTCTCTCTCTCTCTCTCTCCGTCCTCCTTTCCACCTCCACACTTCTCAGGCGTTATTTCTTCTACCTGCCACGAATCAATCGCTTATGATTCGTAGACTGCGACGAATGTTCATCAGCAGAACAACGCAATTTTCCGTGACGGAATCCAAATTTTTGCAACACGAAAGTCGGACACACACACACACACACACAACACGACCACTGTTGCTACTTCATGATCTACGGCCCTCAGGCCCTAATCCTGTAGAGACGAAGACTATGAATGAAGGAAGGAACGAAGGAAGGAACGAACGAACGAAGGAAAACTCAAAATGCTCCCAACATCGTCTAACCGAAAGAGAAAGAAATATACGAGCATCAAAGATAAAGAATAAAAAGATAGGTACTTACGAGAATCAGTGCTGCTATCACCAGGTGGGAAGGTCCCTATAACAAAAGATAAAACATATAGAATTAATATCAGTCCCTCGCAGGTGATAAATGACAGATATATCCATTGGTAATTCCCCTGAAAAAGAAAACGTATTTAGTCTGAAGGTTGACTGATATATTCTACTCGAAGAAGGAAGAGGCGAATAAATTCACCAAAGATAGATCCGTCCGTCTCCCTCAGCATACGTGTTTGTTCTCCTCTTGTGGTCATAAACCTGTGAGAGAGGACAGTGTGGGACACATCCTCCCTACACACGTCCGGGGTTGTGTATGATGAAGCAATCAGACACACGGGGTCTTTACTGCTGTATATCCCAATATGTATTGGTCCTCCCAGAGACCTGCACTTGGATGATACCACAAGAAACATATATATATATATATATATATATATATATATATATATATATATATATATATATATATATATATATATATATATGCATTCAGTAATAGTGTAATGTAAGATGAGGACAACTAAGGAATTCTACAATATCCTTGAATGATATACGACAAACTTTTCCAGCAAACATTATATTTTTTTTTCCCAGGGAAGCCTCGACTTCCCAACCGTGTCTCCTGGTAGTCACGCTTGAGGGAGCCTGATTCCCGGGCAGGAGGAAGTTTAAGTGCTGGGCTCAGCGTCCTACCTTTGTCCCGAGACCAGCGAGGACGAGGACAGGTCTCTCTATTCAGCTCCTGGGAGGCTCACAGGCCCGTGTTATGGTGTTATTATTCATAAGGGACATAAGGAATGGTGAACTATCAGCTGAAACTTGAAAATTCAAGCAAATATTTACGTACATACTTACAATATATGTATACAAGAATACATATATACTATACTAATACATACATATATACATTAATTCATATATACTAACAAGCATACAAAAACACATGCATACTTATACATACATAAAACCTGAGTATATATACATCAATGAGGTTGGAACTCAATGGAAGAGGGTCTTAGGACGAATAATACCACCTAGAAGGAAATAAGCTGCAGGAATCTGTGTGTGAAAGGGATTTGGAAGCTGCTATTGTCCCTAACCTGGATGTGCGCCAATAAAGTGTCGCTGAGACAGTGAATGTGAACTGTGCCCAGATACTGAATGACATTAGGAAAGGCTCTGAAGACACGTGACTCTACGAGTGTAAAAACACCCCCTCCGTATATATATATATATATATATATATATATATATATATATATATATATATATATATATATTTCAGACGTGCTTGCCATTTCCTACGTTAGCTAGCTTGTGTGTGATAATGACCCAGCGTTCGACCGTTATCATGTGAAATAAGTATCTAATAATCGTGAAATTGATGTTCAATTAGGAATGTCTCTCGTACAAAGGAAGCGACGTTCAAGGAGCCATAAGAGGAAGGTTCAATGGTGCAGAAGAACCTCACTATCGGAACCTACCCGGTGGGAGCAGTTCCCTCCACACGCTAGGAGAGACGTGGTCCTCGTACCACAGGAACTGAGGAAGAACCAGTGTGAGTAGTCACTGTGCCACAGTAATATCTTTCCATACGCAGTCCATAGGCGCACAGTCTGTCGTGTGAAACTTGGGTAGATGTGACCGTAGGCATCTTAGTGGCTAGGAGGCTGCACGGAATGTATAGGTTAGTGTAACATGGGTGGGTACGTCCGCAGAGTTTATTTCAAATTTTCTGAAATGACTGACGCGTCCGTTTGGATTCTAATGCCATGTGTCCGTTCGGATTCCATTGCCGTAGTGAAATGAACGATCGTAACTTCATACTCATTGCTGGTCTGGGGCCTGGGAGGTACATTAATGTATCATGATTTTCAACGATGTACTAAGTTGTTAAGTCCGTAAATGGTTGGACGAGTTAATGATGGGTTAACTTGTTGGAGGCACCGGGATAAAATGAGTGCTATTATTTTGTGTATCATCACAAGTAAATCTCATGTCATCAAAAAGCCATTTCAAAAGTCGATGGGGGAAAAAAATGGCATTATGCTCTTGGCGTGAGAGGCAAAAGTACAGATTCATTGTCCAGTTTTCGTCCTGTAATACAGTGGAATGTGGACGTCGAATGGGATTCCAAAACAGGTCATTAAAAAATCTTCGCTCTAATTAGCGAATCAATTACCAGATTTGGAGGAAGAAAGCGATTGATTTGAGAGTGAAACTATATCCCCAGTAATAATTCTTTATAGGGACTCTGATGGATGAGACGAAAAATTTTAACCCTCTCTCTCTCCTCTCTCGTCTTTCCCTCTTCCTCTATCCTTCCCATCCTTGACATGTCGGGTCTTCCGACTCCAATGGAACTAAAGTTAATTCTTCCTGTATTGATTTGTCTCATTAATGGTACGTTACCTTTCATCTGACAACACGGCCATGACAAGTGCATTCTATCTTCCTTGCCATGTTGGCTAATATGAAATTAGAATAGCGATGAAAAAAAAAAAGCTTTAGAATCTGTACATTTGCTTGTTAATATTAGATTGAAACAAAAAAAAGAAGAGTTTGAAGTGGGGGAAGTTTGCCGAAACAGTTCAGAGCAACTGACGAAATACCACTTTTTGAAGAACCTCTTAAACTGAATATCGTAAAGACACTGCAACACTCTGGCACCAGATGAAGAACGTGGACTACACGTCGAACAGTGACTGGCAGGTGAGTAACCAGCTCAAGACGATCACTGCCCAGCTGAGCAACTGTGATTAAGATGGTGTTCTTAGACGTCTTCATGAGAGAAAAGTTGCTGAAGACACTGTCATGGAAAGGGCATACGAGGTATGAAACAATACTTCCCACGCATTCCCTGCGTGTCGTAGAAGGCGACTAAAAGGGGAGGGAGCGTGGGGCTGGAAATCCTCCCCTCTCATTTTTTTTTTCATTTTCCAAGAGAGGGAAAAGAGAAAGGGGCCAGGTGAGGATATTCCCTCAAAGGCTCAGTCCTCTGTTCTTAACGCTACCTCGCTAACGCGGGAAATGGCGCATAGTTAGAAAGATATATATATACATATATATATATATATATATATATATATATATATATATATATATATATATATATATATATATATATATCAGACGTTCAAGGAACCGTTCTGCAGTGTCATATGGCTCGGGACTGACTGACTGACGCTTACGTGTATTCCTCCGGAAGAGACGGGCACCAGCAGCAACAGTGTGAAGGAGAGAGTTCCTCACTCACCTCAAGAATGACGCCTCCCACAACAGCATCACGTGACACGGTATCTCCCCAGCGTGGAGCGAGTTTTGTAAGTGACGTGAAGGCTGGGGCTACAATATACATATATATATAAGTCTATTGAGGTTGTGACCTTGCAACAGACTCTTACCACGGCATTCTTGGAGGATATTGAAGCCGATCATAAATATTTGATGCAGCACACTGGAGTTAGATGGCTCCGGAGGGAGAGGAAATATGTTGATGTGGTTTTCCAAAACCTGATGGCAGGGATAAAGGATTTTCTCAAGTCCAAAATTGAATTAGTTCTTCGGTTAATAGACTGTTCTTTTCAACTGGGCCACTTGAGCCCCAGAACTTCAGAGGGGGGGTGAAAGGGATACATACAAGTCATCAAAATGATTAATCAAAATGATTAATCTAATCTAATTGGAGGTCATCTCTCCTGTTGGTGTGAGTGAGGTTGATGACCTGCCTTTCGCAGGTCTCCAAGAAACGCTTTAGCAAGCATACCAATGGGAGACTCCAACAACATAGGACTATGAACTGGTACCTCCTGTGTGTGTGTGTGTGTGTGTGTGTGTGTGTGTGTGTGTATGTGTGTGCGTGTGTGTATGTGTGTGTGTGTGTGTGTGTGTGAATCCATTGGATACAGTTTATCTACGAGACCCTGGTGGCCGTGTTCGCGGGTCATAGCGGAGTGAACGAGGCAATTGGCTGGTGATTATCGGTCATCGTTAATAAGCAAGTCCACTTTTTTTTTTTTTTTTTACGGTGATGATCATCTGCGTCTGGAAGCTGGTGATGAGACGGATGGACTCTGGGGAAAGGACCTTAAGGGAGGTCGGGAAAGGTACGTTGTGTACCCCAGGGGACGTAAGGTATACATGATATTCATGTATACCTCAGGGGACGAAGGGTATACACGATATTCACGTATACCTCAGGGGACGATAGGTATACACGATATTCATGTATACCTCAGGGGGCATAAGGTAAACACGATATTCATTATCTCAGGGAACGTGCGGTATACACGATATTCATGTATACCCATGGATCATAAGGTATACATGATATTCATGTATACCCCAGGGGTCGCAAGATAACCATGATATTCATGTATACCCCATGGGTCATAAGATATACAAGACATTCATGTATACCTCAGGCGAATGAAAACCAGATGAATAAACATTCAACTTAAAATGATTAATGAGGAACGAAATTTTTCGTCCTCCATGTCATAACGCGAGTCGACCCGCGAGTCGACCCTTCCAATCTCCTCTCTAAGTTACCACAAAACGTGTGCCACAATGTCTCACGATTTCCTCCGCGAGTCTTGAACCGATTCACAGATTCCATATTGGGTTCCAACCCGCGAATCTTGATTGGTGGGCCACTGAGCGGCTGAGCTGTGTCGTCATTCGTGGTAAGTCTTATAGTATATGACGTCATCTGTAAGGGCGGACACACACACACACACACACACACACACACACGCAAACTCACTCTCTCTCTCTCTCTCTCTCTCTCTCTCTCTTTCTCTCTCTCCGTTCGCCGTTTCCAGCGTAGAGAGGTGGCGTCCGGAACAAGGGTAAAATGACCCATTCAAACCCATCCCGGTTCGACCCCGTGCGACCCATGAATAAGTCATGGTCAGCAACGCTAAACGCTGCAACACGGAAACCCATTTTTTTTTTCGGTGCGAACGGAAAAAAAAAAAATATCTAAAAATAAAATATTTCCAAGCTTTAGTGTCTGAATTGTGGACAGGTCAACGGGAATGGGTAGCCTGAAAACAGATATATCAATGAGTCTTGGTATCTGGAGAAGAAACGATATGTCGAATCCGATCCTCTTTACCACAGAGCAATACGCCTGTTGAGAGCAATACTTATTTTCACATCGGCACAGGTTATGCCAGATCATGAGAGTCTTAAGCGACGTAAAGGATTGAGTTCCTCACAACGCCATTTTAGGATGAAGTGAAATAAATATAGGAATATGGGTCGATATAAGTTATGACTGAATAATTTATTGCCGAGTAACATCAGAACATAACAGTTCCTAAGTCTTGCTCATACATGGTAGAAATCTGGATCCAATTTCTCGTACTTTTTTTGAGGCGTAATTTGATCTCTCGCGACGAGCCATGGCTTGGTTTCCAAGACTGAGAATATGTGCCATATCTAAACTGACTTCAGTAACGGCTATATGTAGGTGACAATCACACTGCCGCATCGCAGATGAGAGAGAGAGAGAGAGAGAGAGAGAGAGAGAGAGAGAGAGAGAGAGAGAGAGAGAGAGAGAGAGAGAGAGAGAGAGAGAGCGTTGAGTAAAATGCTCACGACTTTGCGTTCGTAACTGAGTCACACGGCTCGCGACGGTGACAGCCGGCCGCCAGAGAGAGAGAGAGAGAGAGAGAGAGAGAGAGAGAGAGAGAGAGAGAGAGAGAGAGAGAGAGAGAGAGAGAGAGAGAGAAGAGGGGTTGAATATCACGGGGAGGAGGGAGGAGGAGGAGGAGGAGGAGGGAGGGAAGGATCGTCTGGGGATAATCATTGTGGAATCCTAGTATTCAACCCGGCCGTTGTGTTGAGCGGACCCCGATGTGATCTTACCATTGTCAAGACGTGAGCCACATGGAGGCGGGAGCGAACCCCAGGCCAGGGGGAGGAGAGAGTGAGTGTGGGATTACGTCCTACGTTGCCTCCCTCAGGCTGTGTTACTCTACCTGTCATGACTGACTCCCTTACCTTCACGTCTGATTTTCCCCCTTTCCTCTTACCTTCAGGTCTGACTCCACTCCCTCCCTCCCCATATCTTTTACCTTTCCGTAGAGTTTCCTTCGCCACGATACAACAGCGGCCGCCAAGTTTCACTCCCGCTGCCCATGCAACTGTGTGTTTTGTCTCTCCCTGCCTCAACCAGCACGCGCGGCTGCTGGCATCCAGTCCACAACCATAACAATCTCACCACCTCACACACAAACATCTGACAATACGTGGTGCAGGCGACTCATTCTGCATAATGCTACATTTCTCCAGTGGTGAGCACTACCGGCTGGCCTTTCTAGTTGGGCAAAATCTCGATATCAAGTAACTATCTATCTATCTATCTATCTATTTATCTATCTATCTATCTCTTTCTCTCGTCCTTTCATCAATACGAGAGTTTCCTCCAATACCCTAAGACTGTGGACCCTCCCTCCACCAGCATCACATAGGGCTTGTCCGCTACGGACGGTGGTGGAGGAGGAGGAGGAGGAAAGCGACGCCTCTTGTGGAGGGGAGGACCAACACTGGTGTGTGTGGACACAGCTGGGTAGAGAGAGAGAGAGAGAGAGAGAGAGAGAGAGAGAGAGAGAGAGAGAGAGAGAGAGAGAGAGAGAGAGAGAGAGAGAGAGGCGCGCCCTCGTCAACACCTGGGGAATCTTGTCACTATACTGGTCTCACCCACACACCCACACACACCCACACACACACACCCACACACAATCCTCCTCCACGTCTGCCTGACCATAAACGGTGGGGAATAAAAAGACTTCTTCAATGGAAGGGAAATCGGATGAGAATATGTTACGCGCGCCCCGCAATCGTCCATAATGGAGAGTGGTAATACCATCATACGGTCTGTGAAAGACCCTACCAACGAGGTACTTGGAGCACCAAGGCGTTATGTCTGGCCTCCTACCAGACGAGGCAGTACTAGCAGTACCCACCCACGTTCCTCCCCCATCAGGAAAGGGTGACGGGGTGGGGTACTTCGGGATGGGTAAGGGTTACGGAATGGGTAAAGGGTTGGAGAAAGGTGGTGGTGGTGACTGAAACCATCACGTGACTGGAACGATCAGCGAACCGGGGCCATCACGTGATTGGGACCGAGCGCGCGCGCGAGAGAGAGAGAGAGAGAGAGAGAGAGAGAGAGAGAGAGAGAGAGAGAGAGAGAGAGAGAGAGAGAGAGAGAGAGAGAGAGAGAGAGAGAGATGGCCGCAATAGGGAAGATCTCGCTGGAATGGCCACAATGCCAAGTTCCTAAAGGCCCTCTGGTGGAGGGATCCAAAACACCCTCACTTTTCCAGGCTTATAAATGCTATTCCCACTTGCCATGTTCTCCCCGAACGTCTTCTGCCGTGCAGGCAAAACTTTCTTTTGTTCTTCGTATGATCATGAATGTTCAGGCTAGGTTAACACACACACACACACACACACACACACACACACCCACACACACACACACACACATACACACACACGCACACATATGTACATACAGGAATAATCATGATTCGAATGGATTAAGATTAGCAACTTGTAAGATTCGAGGAAGATCCTCAAAAATCCTAAATCCTAGAGAGATGATCCGTCAGCGAAGCTACGTCATTTCCGGTGTGTTTACTGTTTGTTTTCTACAGTATGAGAGTTCAACACTTGCTGCCCACTTTTTCTCAACCTCGTATATATACACATATCTTTTATTATACTTTATCGCCGTCTCCCGCGTAAGCGAGGTAGCGCAAAGATACAGACGAAAGATTGTACATATATATATATATATATATATATATATATATATATATATATATATATATATATATATATATATATATATATATTAAAGATATACAAAATCCCTAATATTCCAGCTGAAAAAACTTATAATCAGCCCAATGCTTGAAAAGACTAACGAAAAATGGCGTATACTTACATATACGCCAAAGATCTTCAGTCTCACCATAGACCTCATACCAAAAGGTACACACACACACACACACACACACACACACACACACACACACACACACACACACACACACACACTAGGTCAAGTGGGCCTTGCATGTTACTGTTACCAGGAATCAAGACTTGACGTTATTTCCAGATTTCTTTTTTCTCTCGTGCGCCGGAGGAGCGGGAACAGATAGGGAATACGCACAGGGAATGACCTCCTTACTCAAGGCTTTTAGCCAAATTAGTTTTTCTGTAAGGCCAGTAAATAGCTTCCCGGGGATTCCTTCCTTGCCTTTGAGGTTCGAGCCGGGATAATGTAAGTGCCAATATTTGTAAAATATCTATAAACATTATTGCAGGGGAGGAACTCCTAACTTGCAATGTATATATAGAGTGAAGTTTTCTCTAAAGGTGAATTACTGCCGATAGTTTATATAATCATGGAGCACTATATTCATATATTATCTTATACTGAAGGCTTCCTCGTGCACTTTTCCAGTAAATAGTAGTTTGAGGTAATCCTGTGTTATTATATGAGGCATAATGTCTGATTAGAGATCAGGCACACACACACACACACACACACACACACACGAAAAAGATTATATATATATATATATATATATATATATATATATATATATATATATATATATATATATATATATATATATATATATCGTATTACTGGTGATTGCAGATCCTTAGCGCCGCGCCACCTCTACTGAAGGTGGAGTTCAACCCTCCTGGCTTTGCTGATGGTTCCGCCCCATCTCTACTGACGGAGGATTCCAGCTCCCCACTAGCGTAGGTGAAAGTCCCATGCCATATCTACTGACGGAGGATTCCATCTCTCCTGGAGATACCAAACATCCCGCGCCATCTTTACTGACGGAGGACTCCATCTCTCCTGACGAAGGAGTCGACGCTTCGATTGTTTTATCCAGGAGGAGAACACATTCCATACCTCGTGTGCATCATGACTTACATCTGCGTGTTGACCACACGACAGCTACTACCGCCGTCTTAAAGCTTACCACGCCCTACCATCAGACGATGGTCCAGTGAGGATGAGATCGTCGCAGACTCTTATGTATCCCGAACCCATAAGGAGGAGGGTTTGGGTATGAGGATCCTCCTCCGGTCAGCCACTTGAGTTAGGGTCAGTGACCAGATCAATCTTCATTCCTCCTACACAGCTTCCCTTGCGGAGTTCCCCTGCGGAGGGAGCAGATGGAAGAGGGACGGATAAATTATAAGGACCAGACTACAGAACTTCAAGGATGTATAAACCCCTCGGAAGTAAAACGAAAAGAGATTTATTTTTCAAGAGTTTCTTTTCAGAAGGGCAATTCAAACAAGCCATAAAACCAGAGGCTCTGGCAGCTTAGGCTGAGCCAAGCTTAGGTCTCCCTCGGGACCCTGGTGGTAGAAGCAATCTTCATGAGACGTGTTCAAGTCCAGTGTTGCCAGCCCATATAAAGACCACCAGAGACCATACGTATTAGGCTGTTAAGGAGCGCTCGGGTCAAGGGCACTGCAGACAGAGCCGACGTCAAGTGTGGGTCCAGCCAAGGAATCATATAATGGAAGACAGTGTTGCCGGACCTTCTCAAGATGATGTGGATCCAAGTATTTTCATGTGAGATTTGTCTCAGAATCTTACGTGGACAAAAAGAGAATGTTTTCTTCCTCACTATTTGGTTCACATGACCGAACCCTCTAAGTCTTCACAACTGGAAAGATAATCATGTTAGATTATACGTTTCCTTTAGTTCTTCGGTTACCATTCCCTATTCTTGTCTGTGTAATCACTCTTGAATACTTCATTTGACAAAATGAATGGGGATAAGAGGGCAGTGTGCAATCACCCGCGTAGTGGGGGGCAGATGACTACATTCGCAACAGGTATAATAGATCACTGTTGAGAATATTCAATAAAGCCCCATGGATGAGGAAACATCCAACGAGTTTTACACGACCATCTCGAAAATTGGGCTCTTCTCTTCGACACTTACGCTGAAGGTGCTTCCGCACTCCACACACACAACGAACGTTACAATAGGTCTCGGTGAATACCTCTGCAATTTGACTTCCCCAAGAAGCCCTTAATCCTCACACAAACACACACACACACACACACAGTGGAAAGCGTCGGCCGTGTCTATTTAGGGTACTTCAACATTCACTCCATTACCCTGTGAGTTACAGCAGTGCGTTACACAGTAGAATTCCGGCGTAATCTTTATGCCCTAAATATAAGCTCTCTATTTTCCAGCAGGGTGAGTCGGTCCGTGTTGTTCCAAGCCTAATATACAACTACGAGTTAGTCTTTCTCTTTTACTGACCACTGAGGCAGGCGAAATTGCTTTTGCTTTAGAACATGAGCATTAATGTGCATGATATATATATATATATATATATATATATATATATATATATATATATATATATATATATATATATATATATATATTATTTTATTTTGCTTTGTCGCTGTCTCCCGCGTTTGCGAGGTATATATATATATATATATATATATATATATATATATATATATATATATATATATATATATTACCGAGTGTTCTCTAATTCTTGTGTCTTCATATATAACTCCACGCGAATGTCATTCAGGGGTTCATATGTCCTGACACGTCATTTAGAATCCAGTATTTCCCTCCTCTACTCCCATATCTCTCTGTATCCCTTCCCCTTTTTTCATTGTTCTCTCTGTTCTCTTCTCACCCACTTTAGTCTCCCCCTCTGTGTATATACTTGCAAATAGCAAGTCTCATTGCTCTCGAGTACGATCATATGTCTCACTGTGTTTGCCACATGCGAATGACCAGACCTTATTCCCTACCCCCTGCCCAACACAACGATTAACAAGTGAAGGTCTGGAGTTACTCAGCGAGGGAGTTGAATCAAGTGTTATTCCCGGTGAATAAGCCAGTGTTGAATGCAGGGTTGAGGGAACGGCACAGAGACAACAGTATGTCTGTGGTATACGTGGTCGTAATGATATGCGTGATTACTATACGGTCGTATATATATGCGTCTGTCTTTCAGTATAGATATAGCGCTCTGCAGGAAATGAAGTGCAAATGGTGCTTTCAGTGGCTGGGGTGTCCACTGTGAAGCCCTAAAACGATGTTTTCAAGTGGCTAGAATACCTACTGTGACGCTCCAACACAGCAGTCTTGTTCCCCAACACTATGACTTATTCCCCGCAAGTACAAAGTACCAGCAAGGTCCCCGCCATCAGCGTTATGCTGACCATAAGTTCAGCATTATGCACACCCGACCGAGGTCTAACACAGAAAACGGAGGACAATAAGAATGTATATTTCAAGTACGCTGGCCCGAGTGAATGAGTTGCTGCATCAGCTTTTTCTGCTGTTTTATAAACGGTCGACGCAATGCATTATTCACCTTCTTTTGCTTCCTGTTTCAAGCGCTCAGAACGTACGCGTTCACTGGTATAAATCGCACAGTTGCTGAACAACGCGAGACTGTGTTTTTGATGATGACGAGCACAGCATCTTGTGCTGTGTTGTGAGCTCACATCACTGACGTGTGTGTGTGTTTGTGATGCTGTTCTGAAGACCGATGAGATGACTCTATATGTCATGACGAGAAGATGTTGACCACCGTGTCCACCAACCCCATTGGGAACTTTAAAGCCAAATGTCTTCGAGATATCTGAGGGTTAATCCAGGCGTGTGTGCGTGTGTAACTCCTATCTAACAAGAAGCGCTGGTGGGCCAGAGCTTCTCCTCTCCTTTGGCCACTGTGGTCTCTGCAACAGCGGGCTGTCGCTGAGGGTCTAATGTATTACTGGTACAGCCCATGTCGCTCATTGGCGTACCTTGTTCCACATTCCAGCGTCGATGTACTGCAGCCCCATTCTGTAATCCGGAAGCCTGTTGCTCATGGTACAGCCCGTTCCATGTTCCAGAACCGGTGCGCTGGAACGCTATGCCATTTCTCGGACTCTCCCCTGTCGCTTTTGGTGGAGCCTGTGCCTACTTTCCAGCACCACCGTTGCATAACCTCATCCTTCCATAACCCGGACCCTTGTCCCTGGAGGCTGAGCCAGCCCCTGGAACTACTCCAGCCTCGCCCCTGGATATCACAGAGTCATATAATAGAATCCTCAGCATTCCATTCTTCAACACACTTGTCCCGCTTCCCATTCTCTACTGTCTCGTCCCAGTCCTTTCATCAGTAAGAGGAAAAGGGGAGTTCCAGGATCACCTACTTAAACACAGTTCTGCTGATTTCGTAGCTGCAGATTTTACGGCGCTAGATTTCACAGGACGCATACGAAACCAGCTCTCTAGCCCGTCTTAATTCATAACAACACCACAGCTTTAGCTCGTTTCGAACACATCCAGTCGCAGAATTAAGGCTAAATTCAGACACGCGTCTCTCTCTCTCTCTCTCTCTCTCTCTCTCTCTCTCTCTCTCTCTCTCTCTTCATTACTACCATCAGTCTCCAAAACTGCCTCCATCACCAACCTCCAACATTGCCAACACCACCTCCAACACAACCACTAACACCACCTCCAACTGCCAACAACACCAACCTCCAACACTGCTGCTAACACCATCTCCAACACTGCTGCCAACACCATCTCCAACACTGCCGCCAACACCATCTCCAACACTGCCAACACCCCTTCCGACACTGCTGCCAACACCACCTCCAACACCGTTATCGCCCCTTCCCCTGCACAGACCTGACTCATTAGCATTCTGGAGGTAGTCTGAGCCACTCCCAATAAAATACAAAGCAAAGGTTTTAAATTAGATATTCAAATGGGCGGGTCATTTTTGGAGTAGATTTCCTGAAGATTATCACCTTCAGGAACAATGGACGCTTCCCCTGAGGGAAAAAACACCCTCGACAGTGGAATCTGATCCCAATGCAGATACAGCAGCCAAACAGTAGCAAGAGAATGCTACACATCTCTCACCACAAAACATCTTATAAACACCTTCGTGTGTCGAGAATCACCAGGATCAATCGAGGGAATGTAGACTTTACGGTGTACGTCGGGATCATATAGTGAGGGATCTCTGTACCATACATCTAGAACGTTGGCGGATGTGGTATGAACCATAACCTATAGATCTCTCTCTCTCTCTGTTCAGGTAGACTCCTCCTCTGTTACCGCTCACCTTCCCACAGTCACCAGTGATACGCTACCTGTGTGTTGTGGGCGTTTTCGAGCCTCTGGGTTGTGTAGATGGCTCTTGGTCGAGGCTCTGGGTTGTGTAGATGGCTCTTGGTCTGTCGGGCCTCACTGGTGGTGTATGAAGAGTGTCTGCCAGTATTATAGACCCTGTGGTCTGACGGTAGGAAGGGCACGTATGTTTACCATCGCTCCCTCCGTCTTCTAAACCAACACAACCCTCACTCGTGATTGTATGAAGGAGAGTCACAACCGTTCACAACACGAGTTTGTGTGTATGAAGGAAAGTCTCGTAAAAATCTATAAAAAAATTGTTTCGCGCGGCTCCGTGAAAAATGTACAAAAATGACCACAAATCATCCAGTGATCTTAAAGGCTTATAAAAGACAAATAACATCTATGAACTTCTTGTGATGAATGATATTCCAAAGGGTAAACAGCAGTGCAGTATAGGTAATCTGTCAACTCATCAAAACCTGGACGACCCATTAATCTGTCAATTTTCGTCAGCAAAAATTAACTGTCAGTCATGGCAAATTGTCCTCTGGTGCGAGCGAAGGCAAGGAACTCGTTAACCACACGAAACAGACCATATCTCACCTAACCACTGACAAACGAAGCTTCAAACCCTGATCCGGATCTGTCGTTGTACGTATTCCTACTGAAAACGAAGCTTCGAACCCTGATGCGGATCGGTCGTTGTACGTATTCCTACCGAAAACGAAGCTTCGAACCCTGATCCGGATCTGTTGTTGTACGTATTCCTTGAACCTCCTCGTTCCACCTGGCGGCGGCTGAGCGAACCAAGAACCAGGCTCGAGATTCTTGTCAGATAAACACTGGAACCCACCCATCCTCTCACCTACCCTCCGACGCAGTCATTGATTTTCATCCAGCAACGAGCAGTGGGCAGGAAAGACTTGGGAAATTACAACGTCACTACCAATCCAGGGAAGCCATAACATCCACAGACCTGGGACCAGAAAATGTGCTGTTTCGTCCAGACACTGATACAGGGGTACGCCACGTCCCATTTTCTTAAGTTTCCCAATTCTAAAGCACTTTAAGCGCTAAGGTATTCTGGCATCGTAGACTGAATAAAAAAATGTAATCAACAATCTACGATGTTACATTTAACCCAACTTATGACGCGCAGATATAGTAGATGTGGCAAATTTTAACACATAGTAAATATAGCAAACTTAAAACCTTCTATGTAATGCATAGATATAGTGGACATAGCTATCGTCGGACCTCAAACGGATCTGTTGCAAAAGTGAAAAAAAGAAAAATCACTTCAGGAAAAGGCGATAGAAATGCCGCTCTTACAATAGTTAGCACGGTACAATTCTGGGACCAGAGTAGCGTAGTGCAATTATGAATTGTTAAACGACATATGTCTTATCCTCAGCTGTTTACAGGGTTTTCAAGGATGATGTAAATGGCGTTGTAAATCAGATATTTAGAGTAACACGTTTAACATGAAGGTTGGTACTGACATGATATCAAATTACTCCTAAGTTGAATCATACTACGGCTTCTCATAAGCTGAGAAAACCAGCAGGCTTAAACAACACTGATGTACTGTACACAATAAATGATAACATCAATAAATAGTATAAAATATGGTAGAGTTATCAGAGGAAATATTATGAAGTAAACTTGTTACTTGGGAGAGAGCAGCTGGTCATGATCTTATGGTTTCATCGGATCACACTTTGATCCCCGGCCGTTCTTGCCGACTGATCACAGTCGCCCTTAACCAGATTCTATCGCTGGCGCTATCATCATCTTCATCATACCATTCCTCCTACAGAAGTTCTCCAGGACCTCCTCCTCCCGCAGATCCCTCGGATGGCCTCACAGACCACAGAAAGCTCCCGAAAACCTTTGGCAGACGCCTCCAGCCGACGATCCTTACCCTAGGGGCGGCTCCCCAGGGGCCTCCAGAAGATCTTTTACCCGTACATGATTAAAACGAATCACACCTTAAAGTCTCCTAACTAGATTAAAGGTCTTTACAACCCTTGGGAACAATAGTTAAGGTCCTGTAACTCGTATTTACTGTCCAGTTGAAAGACTAAGCCTCGAACACCGTAAGAAGTGTTCTAGATACTTTGGAAAGTCGTCGAAGTTAGTCTCAAACCTTTGGGAAGTAAAGATTTTGATGCTCAACCTATTTATTTCCTTCTCCATCACTAGTATCTTCAAGGTATCAATGTCTATTGTTACGGTTCTTCCAGTTATCATCATTATCATTATTACAACGTCATACGCAGGACTTTTACTGTATATATATATATATATATATATATATATATATATATATATATATATATATATATATATATATAGTGTATTCATACCGCGGTGCAGATCATAAACTCACGACTTCACTGTTCAGTCCAAATGGTTTACAAAAAAAGAACTGAGTTATCTAGACACGAGAACACACGAGGGCAAACTAAAGCACCAGAGGAGCTTGGGGATTCCACTAGCCAATTAAACACCAGCTTACGAGTGTCAACCAATTAGAACGCAATTCTGTCGCAAGTAAACTGCTAACTGGACAGATAATTTACAACCCAGTGTGTACAGACCTTGTGCTATTAAGAGGTGAGAAATCTACAACCTAACTTGGAATAATCATACAATTTCTATAGCAAATAGAATATGGAGTCGTCTCTACCATTTGTGAGTTACATGTTTTTATTTCTATTCCTGTAGACTAAGTATCCCTGGGGATACTGGAGAAAGAACACTTCCCAATTGTCTTCCGTGTGTGGGTGTGTCTGTGTGTGTGTGTGGTAGAAGGCGACGAAGAGGAGCGAAAGACTGGGGGGCGCTGGGAACCTGAAAAAAGGAGCCAATAAAAGATTTTTCTCCCTAGGGGTTAAGTCGTCTGTTCCTGACGCTACCTCGCCCAGGAGGGAAAGGCGAACAAGTATAGAAGTACGAAGAGAAAAAAAAGTTAAAACAAAAGCATGTGATTAAACTTTTAAAGAAACATGTATAACTTATACATTAAGCAACATCTTAGACACACACACACACACACACACACACACACACACAGGTGTTCGGGTCAGCAGCCCTTCCATCCCCTGTCTATCTATGTAACTCTTGACCCTGCAAAAGTCCCTCTATTCTCCGTCGCATATGATATCATAACTCCATCATGTCTTATGATATCATAACTCTTATCATGTCTGATATGGCAGTACGACATCATATCCCAACATACCCAACATGGAAGAATGCTAAAATACTCTAAAATGTCTAACATCGCAGTTTGTCATCATATTCCAACATGTCTGAACATGGCAGTAGGTTATACTCCAACATATCCAACATCATATCATACCATATACACACATATCCAACATGACGATACATCACATTCCCACATATCGAATATGGCAGTATACCACATTTCCACACATCCAACATGACGATATATCACATTCTCACATATACAACATAGCAGTATACCACATTCCCACATATCCAACATGGCACTATGATATATTCCAACGTATCCAACGGTGCGCCGCACATCAACATTTGGCCCAATTTTCCTCGCTTATCAAAGACACGAGTTTTTGCTGTTTGTTTTTTTCTACCTCCAGATGTCCCTCAGCAAGTCTTGCACACAGAAGTAAACACCTCACAGATTTTAAGACGACGATATTCTGCTTCCGTTGTACTCTCAAGGTTGACTTCCCTGCTACTTGAAGTAGCGCAGACTTGAAGCTGCTGCAGCAGTCCCGTAAAAGGGGTCTTAGTATCATTCTGATAGATTGATAGATATGTAGATAGATACACTTTCTATTTTCCCATTTCTTTTAATGTTAGCTGTGACGGTACGGGCAGCTGAGGCCCTAACAAAGGCCATCCCATTATATATGTATGCATGTATGTATGTATACGAAAAGAGCTATACATGCTGTGGGACCATGTATGATCGATGAATGATCCTGAAGACCGTGAGGTGTCCAATCTTGATTTTTCTGGACTGGATTTTGGAAAATGACGTTGATGGTCTCAATCACTCTGGCTTTTGATAAGCTTACAGTATAAATAAGCAATTATCCGGCTTTAATGGCTATTAATAGCCAAGGGTCATTAAGCCAGAGGCCCTTCCCTACCATACGTCAGACATACCAGATACATTTCATATTTCCACTGTTACTCAGCTGCTGTTACTATCTGATGGTACTATGACCCATGTTCCACGTCCCCATCATGACCCATGTTCCACGTCCCGATCTTGACCCATGTTCCACGTCCCGATCTTGATCCATGTTCCACGTCCCGATCTTGATCCATGTTCCACGTCCCCATCATGAACCATGTTCCACGTCCCCATCATGAACCATGTTCCACGTCCCGATCTTGATCCATGTTCCACGTCCCCATCATGAACCATGTTCCACGTCCCGATCTTGATCCATGTTCCACGTCCCCATCTTGATCCATGTTCCACGTCCCGATCTTGATCCATGTTCCACGTCCCCATCTTGATCCATGTTCCACGTCCCCATCTTGATCCATGTTCCACGTCCCCATCGTGACCCGTGTTCCACTTCCCCATCTTAACCCATGTTCCCCTCATGATCTATGTTCCACATCTCCATCTGGACCTATATTCCACGTTCCCATATTGGCCCATGTTCCACGTCCCTATTATGCCCGTGTTCAACGTCCCCATTTTGGCCCGTAGAACACGTCCCCATCTTGACCCATGTTCCACGTCCCCATCATGACCCATGTTCCACCTCCCCATCATGACCCATGTTCCACGTTCCCATCATGACCAGGGGACCACATTCACTTATCAACAGAGTAACGACATTTTGCGTTAATCATAAGCCTACGGTAGTCTTTAACATTTACACTAATTACTGTAAATGAATTTGTACTCGTCTATTACTATTCTTGTAAATGAGATTCATCTCGTATTTACATGACATCCTACAACCAGGAATATATTTACAGGAGTCAAAATGTTTATCAGTTCTGCCTTATATTCTTTCGAAGAGAACGCTACTCCTGGTTTGAAGCAATAAAACCAATTGCCATTTAGTTTCTTAAGTGAGATCAGAGGATCTTAATCGTTAGGTAATAATCTGTTGTAGTGTCGTTACAGCTCGTTACCCCCCTAAAGAGAATTCCCCTCCCCGGACCATTGGTAGAGAACTGAACCTTTAATGGGATTGCGTTGGTTCGATCAGGCGTTCGAACCGTTTCGCTCCACCGAGTCGAGAAACAGGAGCTAGGTCTTAGCGTTTTACGAACTGACGTGTCAGAAGAAGTCCAACAGATGTTGATATGTATTTGGTATATATGACGTACAATAGGGACTCTGGCTAATAACCCATATGGCTTCTAATAGCCATATATCTGTGAAACCCAAGGACAGATTCCCAAGAAAGAGGAGGGTAAGAAAGAATGTTTCAGAACTAAGAGAGGTGAGTTATAGTGAGAGGTTAAATCTCATGAATTTGCCCACTATGGATGAGAGAAGAGGAAGACGTAATTGGATCGCAATCCTCGAGTTTCTAAACCACTTCTCTTACGTCGACGGGGAACACAACTCAGAGAAAGTTGGAAGAGCCTGAGCAACCAGAGGCCATAGAAAGAAACTCAAGCAAGAAATGTGTTGGAGAAGATGTAGCAAAAAGTACTTTTACAGTACTGTGCAAAAGTACGGCACTGTACGAAGAGGTGATTACACACTTACACACTACCAGAGTATTGTACTGTACAAATAAGTACTGTAATTACAATTAGGTCATTAACACACGTGGACTCTGATCTACCAATTACGAAGACTCGAGGGGAAAAACACAAGGAAAGCTAATTGAGTTCTCTCATGAACCCCCACTCACACCATGGCCCCAGCCTTCCTATAAAGCTGGCACAAGACGCTTACGACGCCTCATGACCCACCAGCACACCCCACCACGCTGAAGTCTCCGCCTCACACATACACACACACACATGACGAATGGTACTCGCCCCTTCCCATCACCCTCTCTACAAAGACGACTGTATCTAAGCTGGAGCGAAGTGGCCATTCCTACTTGACAAAAAACGAATAGTAATACAGAAGTGTGTTTACTGACATAGAGGCGAGCGGTCCTTTTAAAACGCACAACCTTAGGATCAAGAGGTGTATCTTCATAGAAGCGAGCGGTCCCTAAAAAATAACCTTAGGATCTTTTGAAGGATATGCTTTGGACAGCCCCCATCCCTGAGCGCGTCATCCTTCATCCCTGGGTTAAGTGTCACTGCAGGAACAGCTGTCGCCATAACTCTCAACTTAACGCTCTGCTTGACTCCCCTTTTTTCTCCTCCCACACACACAGTTCTGGGGGACAGTGCGTTAAACCCGGCCATCACGACTTGATATATTGCCCTCTTGCTTCCCTCCTGTGCCTCAGAGAAATGTTGTGATATAACAACCATTTATGGCTTCTTTTGACGTATATTCCATATCTATTTACATTCATCCTTTGTGTCAGTATCTATCTAATATTAGGAAGATTAACAATTACCTTTCGTCCATAAATTCGTGTTTTTTTTTTTTAACCATTTAAAAATCTTAATTCCTGTCAGGTCCAACACCGGAGCTCTCCGTTTTCCTCCGTGGTAATCATCTCTCTAACTGTGGATGTACGGGGTGCTATCAAATTTGCATGGCCATAATTAAGGTCAAACTGCTTTAAGTTGAGTCCTCAGCAAGTGACGTAACTCGGGTCTCATCATCTGAAATTGGAACTAGAATATTTCTCTGCCATTAAACCCTCATTATTTCCACACCATCAAGTACCATCATTATGTACTGTTAAACCTGCATTATTCACGCACCAAGTACCACAGTTCTGTAATATCAAATCCACCATACTTCTGCACCATTAAACCTGCATTACTCGCGAACCATAAAGTGCCACAAGGCAGCTTGGTGGCAATGGATACAATATAGGCCCTTGAAAACTGTCTTTTCATTCTCATGCACGTAAAGGCATCGAGAGGGGAAAATCCCGAGAAGGACGCAGAGCAACTGTATCTTCCCAGGTTCAAGAATCAGAGGCGCGAGCTGGCTGACTGTGGAACGAACTACTCATTACCTAATGATGTGTTGGGGTCCATTACCTCGAGTGGTTCTCTCCACGGATGACAGGGACCAGGCGAGCTGGTAAGCAGTGGACCGAACTCATCATCCCCAGAATACCAGATGGCAGATCACTTCACGACTGTGGGTTTCGATCCAGCGCCGCGAGTGGTTCTCTCTCCACAAATGGCACATTGATATATGACATTTAACTAAATAAACTTTGATATCGGAGGACCTTCCTTGCTCCAGCTACGTAGCTACCTCCTCCCTCCATTACACCTTACTGGTGAGCCTTTAAGTGGAGCAGTTTACTGGGATGCGGACAAATAACATACAAAAGAAACACACCCAAACTGTATTCGTGGTTCTATAAGAAAAAAACACAGGCTTGGTTTGGGGCTCATATCCCCGCAACGCTTCAGATCCTTCTTAAAAGCAATGGAAACTCCTTCGATTGGTACTTGAGACTGCGGCGATGGGATCAGGAGGT